>NW_005054298.1:26092786-26127945 GCF_000277835.1 Geospiza fortis | reverse complement strand
CAGGCAAGCGTTACCAGTGGAGTGCTTTTGTTATATGAGAGATTTATTAGCTGAATGTTGTTTCAGGTGTTTATCTCTTCACTTTTACAGGTAAAAAAAGGTGTAGCAACAGTTATTTCTTTACTTGTTATTTGCCATGTGAAACATGTTGCTTCACTTTTTATGTACAAAGTAGAAATCAGCCTGGAATACATGATCAGTATAGATGATAAAAGTATTTTACAGTGATGGCGGTAGAGTTGCTTACTTGATGTTTGCTGATGATAGGAAGAGTTGATCACATCTGGTCATTTGTCATAAGTCCTGTTTGGGTTTGCCTATTGGACTGGAAAGGAGCAGGTCTCTGCCCAGCCCAGCATTGCTGAGAAGCCTCTGCATTATGCAGCTGCTGTCACCTTCTGGTGATCTCTGACTCCTTTGTCCCTTCTCCCTCTTCACACTGCTAACTCACACAAGTGGGAGCAGCAGGGCCCAGCGCTTCTGCCCCTGACCTTGGGACAGGTGCCTCCTCTGGACACCAGCACACTGCAGTGCCTGCTGAGGAAAGGACTCTAGCATGGTTGTTCTCCTGTGGTTGTGTGGGAGCTGCTGTGCTTTTTGGGGAGAAATGGGCCAACTTGGTAGGAAAAAGATCCCTTTTGGTTCAAATACTGTGACTACTGACGAGGAGCCATGTCTAGGACTTTGTTGAGCTTTGATGACCAGAACCAGTGGTGGTACTTTGGGTAAAACTACTTTTTGAAAGCAATCATGAGTATAATTAGTGATTCATTTAATCAAAAGGTGCTGTCCCTGGTCTGCTTATGTACTATTTTGTCTGCCTAATGAGAAACCTCTGAGTGTGGCTGGAGCCAGCTGCTGCACAAGTTTGTGCTGCAAAGTCATAGAGCCACCGAGATGGCTGGCACACACTGGATGACTTGAGTTTTAAGTATTGATCTGGAAACCTGAGTCCTGCTTCTGAAAAGCTGGTAACCAGCCTGAGTTCACTGGTAACTTGGTGAACACTTTCTTAGCAGGAGGAAGAGGATTATGGTGGTTGGAGTGGGCTGCTGAAAGCTGTGTCTTTCTGCCACTTCTCTGAATGTGGCATGTACAGAGCAGTGCTCTGCAGAGAGGTGAGTAGTAGGCTTTGCCCATCTGAATTTGCTTTGAGCACTGCCAATGAAGAATAATAATTGTTACAGTTTCTGCTCACTCTTTTAAATAAGACTATTCAGAGCCAGCTTTCAGACATCTTCTAAAAGCCCTTTCCTGTTGTAGGCAGATTTGCAGAGACATAATATATTCTTGTTCCCTAAAGGTTTTCCTCCACCTGCTTAGGTATAATCCTCTGATGTTATACAGTTGCTATGGAAATAAGTGACATCACTGTCTGGGGAACATGGCTTCATATGAGAAATCAATAAAGTAGAGCAAATGAATTGTCAGGCAGCTATGTTGCCTCCCTGTCTTCACTAATATGGAAAAAAAAGAGACATGGATGAGAAAGTGATGCATAATATTTTTTTCCCAAAGAAGTATGTGTTTTCTGAGCCAAACGTCTAGTCAGTTCTTAGACTTCAGTAGAACTACTGGTAATCCCCTTAAAGATGTATAGAGAATTCCAGTCAGTGAGTTGGTAATTTCCCACTAGCAGCATCATATTTTGTATTCCAGATATTTCCATTTCATTTTCTGTTTTTGGTACCAGCTGGACAGTAGAACGCCATAAAAGGAGCTGGGAGAGAACTGATTGCAGAGATAATTTGGACTCCTGAAACTCCCCTCATTAGGTGCCCGGGTTGGTGTCTCTGCCTGCGGGCTGGGGGCAGCGTGGGCAGGGCGTGCAGGGAGGCTGCTGCCTGCGGAAAGCTGCGCTGCTCCCCTCGGCCAGGGAATTCGGTACAGCGCTGCTGAGCCCGGCAGCTGCGGCATGTGACACTTGGCAGCCCCACCAGAGCCCAGCCCACTTCTTGTGGTGGTTTTACTCATAAGGTATCCCTTCCTAGGAATGGAAGGGTTTTCCCTGTTCCTCCAGGGGTTATTATGGGTGCATTGCTGAAGATGTATGGGTGCAGGTAAAAGATGCTGCTGCCGCCCTTGCAGCATCTTTTAAGTAGTGTCAGTGCAATAGTCCCCAGGAGGAACACAACCAAATTAAGGTCCTAATGTAAAGCATGTGTTCTAAATAGCTCTTTCTGACACAGTTCATCAGTTAAGGAAATTAAATTGAAAATGCTTTAACTATCAGAAAAAAGGACTCCGGACTAAGTGTTAACTTCTGTACTTAAAAGAAAACTCTAAATGGTTTAAAAATGTTTCATACCTGTTGTCATGTATGAAAACAGCTATAATTATCAGAAATAAAGCAACTAATGTTGCTATAGTTGCTAAAGACATGAATACTTTGCAGCTTACAACATTTTTTATTGTAGTGACACTGGTCCTTACTAGTCAATGTGTGATGGACAGTCTTAAACGGATTAGCCAGAGATTCACTCCTTCACAGCAAGGATGAGCACAAGACTGTGCTATTTAGTGGATTTGCTGTCACTTTGTGAGGAATTAGCCAGCTCTTTTCGTGACTGGAGTGCACTTGAATCCTGGGATAATTTCTGGATGAATCAGCTTTGCAAGAAAAGCAGTTTCAGAGGTAAAATATATATGTTGTATGGACCCATCTAGGCAGTAGTGGGTTGTTTTGCAATAGTTCTTTAAACAAAAAATCAGGCTTGGACTTAAACTATACGTAGAAAGGAGTCCAGTTCTGACAGGATGTGTCATTACAGCTGAGATGTCAATGTGGAACTGCTGTGGTTAATGGCTGAATGGAGGAGTTCAGCACTGCATACTGTGTGGTGAATTTCCTTGTTCCTAAGCATTATATTTATCACTTACCCATTGTACAAATGCAAAGGAAGCAGTAACAATGTCACCCAAGCATGCCCTTGCAGCAGCCTGAGCTGCCTGTAGGAAGATATTGTATATGTGTAGCTTTAAACCGAGATATTTCAAAAATTGCCAGGTGTTACTTCTATGTATGAAGTCATGTATCTGTGCAAGGCACAATGGCAGGAGGGTTTGGTGTAAAACCTGGTTTTTGTAACAGCCTTCAAGACACTGCAGATTTGCCAGCTGGTGTGGTTGGGCTCACCTTAGTTTCCCTTTTGCAGTAACTTTCCACTCCATGCCCCAGCACAGCATTGTGATGACTAATTCACTAATCCCCAAACTGGTATCAAAAACCCCACACCAGAAGACTGAGTTTGTAGCATTTTCCTATTTTAAGCACTGGAGAGAAAAACATTTTTGGGAGAAATTTATCTATGCGAAACAGGCACTGAAATGTGATAGAAACATTTTGGTAAGAAAAAGGTCTTCCACATTTTTTGTCTTCTCTCTTCTTTAGAGCTACAGATGACAGCAGGAAATTGTTTTCTTTAGCACCTTTCTGTTTAAAGTAGTAGTACTTGAAGACTTTGGGGTGTGAGATCACTGAAGTAGCAGGAGCGACCTTCAGGGACGTGGCACACAGTTCTTGGCAGAGGTCAGTCCTGCCTGCTTTGCACACATAGTTCTATTGAAGTTGATAAAACTGTTTGTGTGGCCAAGACAAGCAAGATTTGGCTCTCTTGGGAGATAGCTTTTAATAGAAGATGTTCACTAAGGAGCCCTGATCCTGTTGTCCAGAAATGTCCTTCATAATAAAGAAGAAGAGAATAAAACCAGGGGAAAGGTCTCTAGGAGCAGAATAGCTCGTAAAGTGTATGTTTTTCATGAAATATCAAATTTTTTTGTTTTTTTTACAGCATCCAGCTAGTCAAAATGAGGAGCACTCATGCAAATACAACCATGAGTTCACAGAAGCTGCCTAAATAAATAAAACAGGCACTGTTTTGCTTATTAAACAGTGACTGTTTTTCAGCTTTGCTTAAGTACATCAGGGAGTTTCAGTGTGCCTCTCCAAGTCAGAGGAAGGAAAATAATAGGTGGAAAGTGAGAGGTAGTAGAAAGCACAGATCTAGCTATTGATAACAGTAGGGGCAGACTGTTTGCCATCTTGGACAGGACAGATACAAATATCCTTAAGTTTGTGCTGCAACTCTTCAAATTTATGGTAGACTCCTTGCTATTTTGGAGCATGGAAGAGGGACTGAAAGTTCTCTGGAGCCAGACAGGAGTCTTGATGTTTGCATAATGCAAAAGATGGGTCTGGAATATGATATGTTATTTACTATTTATTCCCATTCCTCTGTAGAACTGACAAATGTCTGCTGCCCCTTCTAGCTGCCTTTAAAATTTTTTTGGACCACAAATGACCATTAAAGGCATCAGGCAGCAACATTTGTTAGCACAGATTGCAGTAGCTGGTGCAGCCATGCCCAGGGAAGGAGGCATAATCAGCTCAAAATAGTTGACCAGACAGCTCCCACTTGGCAGGGCAAGGTCCCCTGTCACACAGGGCAGATTAGTCCCCTGCTCCATGGGACCCTAGCCAAGCACCTGGCAAGCCAGCACAAAGAGACCACAGCTATGGGGGAGATCATCAAAGTGCAGTGGCTCAGTGTCCTTTATCAAGCTCCTGGATAACGCATGCAAATTCTGCAGGGTGTATGTGCAAACACCACACACTCGAAGGTTAAAGCTCTCTTATGCAGGGAGCAGCTTTCTGATGTGGTGGCAAGAGGAAGTGATGCGTGGAAGCAACATTAATTAAATGTCACATTTAGATTAGGTGCCAGGTCATTGGGTTAAAATACTAGTGCTGTGTAAAACAGAAAACATGAGTCTTGCAATAATTTCTAGAAACCTTATCTTTATCATTTGCTTACATTCTGGTTGTTGCTGGAAGCCCCAGTCAGCAAACTGCATTATGCTAAGTGTGTTGATGAAGTACATCAAAGCAGTCCCTTCCTTAACGAGCGCTGGGTTTCTCTATCTTCTTCCACATCCATATGTGAGAAGCCACAGTTGCCTGTTCATTTATGCACTGTGCCTACGCAAGAAGGTAAGTGTACCAGTACCTAAGTGGCTGTATCTTGAGGTAGTATTTACAAAAATTACATATTGAAAACTATTTTGTCTGCTGTATATTTAAGTATATACAAGATGGAGGTGGGAATTTGTCAGTCTAAGGAGAGAATAGGCTAAATGGCACTTTCCAGAGAGCTAACTGTGGGGTAAGGGGAGATACTTGTTGTAGGCTCCAGCCAGGTTGAAGGGCAGGTTGTATCCTGTTGTGCTGTGGGGATGTATGGAAAGGGATTCTGTGTGGGAGCAGAGGTGACAAGGCAGTGTCTGCTCAGGTTTTTGAAATCCTTCAGCGCTGAGAAGTAATGCTCAGGAGAGTTTGGGAGGCTGGTTCCAGCAGTCTCTGAAACAATGTTGATTCTTAACAAATCTGTACAAACTTGGAAGATTCCAAAGGCCTGTGGGACTTTTAGACCCTTCTGGTGTTGAAAAAGGGCTGAAAAGCATAACCCTCAAGCATGGGTTACGTTGGCTTAATATTAGCTACAGGCTTAATATTAGCTAAAGGGGCCAGCTTGCTTGGGACTCTGTATTAATTTAATACTCCAAAGTATTAAAGGCTAAAAATATAATTCCTACTTACTATTGTTTAACCACTGGTATATTTGTCAACTCTTTTTTTATTTTGATAGGGTTATATGTTTTCATGATAAAAGAAAAGCCTTTATATAATATGCTTGGATTTCTCTAAATCATTGGAACTATTCATATGTGTCTTTTTGATTAAAAGCTAAATCCAGAGACGTCACATCATATTGAATTAACCTGCTAAGTGGATTTAAAACTCGAGATTTTTGAAATTAATTTAGCATGTACATCTGAACAATGAGACCTGTTCATATCTTCCCGTAGCTATTGTTGACAGTGCAGGTTTTGTTGGTAGAATTTGCACGTGGAAGTGCAAGTAGTGGGGACATCAGCTTACAGAATGATGTAAATCACTTTTGTTTTCATTCAGCCGAAAGTAAGGTAATACAGGCAGGAACTAAGAGCCCCACTTAACACAAATAAGGTAAGAAATTATGTATTTGTTAAATGGTAATATTAACCAAGCTGGTTTTCACTATTATAACCAAGCCTAGCTTGAGCTATTATAAAAAATTTTCTGTAAGCAATCCGACCAGTGAAGCCTGAAGTGCAACCTGAAACGCAGGGAGAGAGGTGCTGAGCTCGAAAAGGGATCACATCTCTACCACAGAGAAATGGAACAGTGTAGAGAACCATGAAAGTCAATTCTAATGTGCAGATGGCTCCATCTGTACTCCCTTCTCAGAGCAGCCACTGAACTGCAAAGGCTGCAGCAGCACAGGCTGCAGGGGGGGTCTCACAGTGGGCAGAAGTTAATGGTTGGCAGTGCAGTAGTGGCTGATGAGGTCAGGATTGCTTCACAACCCCATCACAGCTCCAAAGGCATGCTGACTAATATGTATATGTTTTGTGAATAAAACAGATATGTGGGAGTGCAGAATTGTTATTATACCGTTATTTAGATCAACAGATTCAGTGGCCATGGATTGAATGGCTTCTTTTTGTGCACAAACTCTGGGGAAGGTATTTAAAAAAGAGTTTCTCTTTTAAATGGCCATTTCTGAGGCCCTGATAGCTATACTCAGCTTCTTGGAAGAGCAGCATCCTTTTGTGCCAGCTTTAATTCAACATTTCCCCTCTTCCCCCATTTTCTCCCTCTCTTATGCGAAGGATTTTCATCTTGCTGCCCTGGAACAAAATGATCACAACTGTCTTGGATGTTTTCCTTTTTTTTGTAAATCTGTTCTCCTCATTTGCTGGGGCCATTTGTGGAGGGGCTATGTCAGCATCTGCTCCAGAGCAGCTCCATGTGCCAGTCAGCAGGGCAGTGTTTGGGGAGATGTTTGGCAGAGTCCTCTATCCTGCCTGCCTTGGCAGCTGGGTGTCACCAGCAACAGCAGTGGGGCTCATGGTGTTTTGTACTGCAAAGCCCTGCACGCTGCTGGGCTGCCATGGATGCAGTTGCAGCTCACTGGGTGCCTCAGTGGCAAATTAAATTTTCATTCCTGGACTCAGTACAGAGTTAAAAATTGGAATAAAAAAAAAAAGGAGAGCAAATTAAAAGAAGGATAATTTCACTCTTTTGTGACACCTGCATTGGACACCAAAGTGCCAATGAGATATGCAAATGCTCTGAGTGCACACTGTTTGCAGGAATGAAGCTTTAGTCAATACCCTTCTATGAAATCATTGAAAAGAACAAGCCAGGCTGTCAGGAATGTGTCTTTATTAATTGAGCTGGAACCTCAGATTGGTAGAGAATGTGGCCAGAAGGTGCTGGCGGATGCTGATTGCCTTCAGCTATTAGTAATAACCCCAAGGCATTTGCTAAACATTGCTTTGAGATATGTTAAATGAGTTATCAGCTCTCAGGTGCTTTAAAATCTACTGAAGCAGTGACTCAGTGAGCAGAGCTGCTCATCTCAGCCAGGCTGGACTTGTCTAAATGGTACTGGAAGGGTGCAGTGTGGGGTGACAGGAATGGTCCCAGCTGTGGGTTGTCTTCTAAGTGACTACAGACTTTCAAGATGAAGGTTCTTCATCCCAGAAAAAGACTGCAGAAAGGAGATACAGACTCTACAAACTCGGAGCAGTATGAATAAAATAGATTGGAAACAAATGCTTATTTTTGTTCATAATAAAGTGAAGATACCACAAGTGAAACTGTCAGGTGGCACTTTCAGGCCCAAAGAGTATACTTCTCATACAAGAAATATCTAAGCTTAACTACTCTGTCAGACATATTTTGGTGGGAATGTTAAAATCAGAACTTGTTTCAAAAAAGCAAAATCATAATGAAAAAAAATGTTTGGAAATTATTAAAAATGTCACTGCTGGCCCAGGAAGTCTCTTAATCATAGATATCTAAAATTTGTCCAGGGGACCTGTACTAGAAAAGGGTCACCCACCTAATGCTCTCCTCTAAGTCTCCCATGTTCACAATGGTCAAAGAAAGCATAGCAGGTTCTTGATTCACCTCTTTCAGCCATTGTTTATGTTTATGTGATAATTCAGAGATTTCTGAGTGCTAGAGAGATTGGGTAGGACTTCTTTTTCTCTGGTATTGACTTTTCCCTCCTAGATATGCACTGTCATTAGAGAAGGACATAGCCTATTTGCTTGTGTAGGACTATATGGCTATAAAAAATGAAATTTATCTTGAGCAAGTATCCTGCCCTCAGGAGAAGGCAAGCATTTTTCTCTCTTGTGAGGCCTCCCATTGAATTTAGTGAGATGATCATCCTAACTAATGACTTAGAAGCAAACTAGGTAATGTACAGATACTGGAAGTTGAAGAGGATGCATGTAAACAAAACACATTTATGTTTTTGTCTTACTGGCTGGGCTAGTACAAATGTTTTGGTCACTGCAGGTGGCCTGAGAAAAAGACCCTCATCTAGGAGGTGAGCATTTGACTATTGAAGGAAAAAACCTGTGTGACGACAGAGAAAGTTGGTATGGTGGTTCTTTTTTTAATAACTTTTTTTTTTTGTTCTGGCTGCATACTCTGAGAGGAATATTTTCTCCCCTGTTGTGGAGCTGTATTAGTTTTTCAACAAAAGGCGCAAGGGGCCTGACAAGGCACAGATAAAATCATACTGAGCTGTGCTTCCTGGAATGTGGCACATCAAACAGGCCTTTGTTGGGTGGTTAAAGAGCCTGTTTGGTTTAGATGCTATTGAGACAGAACACATTGTTTTCACAGACCCTGGGAATTATGCCCATAAAATGTGTTCAGCAGTTACATTTATGAGGCTCAATTCAGCACTGCTACGGTGTTGTCTGGGGGCCTTTAGAGAGCAGACATGAAAGCAGAACCATGGTGCTCACGTTGAATTTAATCTCTTGTACTGGGCTGTCTCCTGGGGCAGCACATCCAGCACTGCACAGGGATGGAGGGTCCAAGGTTCTTTTCCTTTGCTGCCCAAGGGAGGCAGCTTGTGCTCTGTCTGGCAGCTTGCCTGGGGGCTTCTGAGCCCAGTGGGCTGTGCTGGTCGCCATTCAGGGGAGAGGCTGCTGTGCTGGACAGGGGCTGAGGCTGTGGCTCCTTGAGCAGGGCAGGCTGATGTGCAAGGCACCAGCCAAGATTGCAGCCCCTTGTTTGGGCTGGTGCTTCAGGCACAGTGCCTGGGACTTTGGCTCAAGACAGCAGGTCCTTCCAAAAGCTGCCAGACTGGCAGGGCTCAGCACTGCAGCCTCCAAGGCTTCTCTTGGGCTGGCTGTGTGCCTTGCTGGGTGGATGGTGGTTGACCTGACCAACAGGGACAGTTCTTGGGCAGGGGAGAGAGGAGGAGAGAGATCAATCTTTTCTATAACTCAGAGTAGACTTTTTCTCTATGGAGGGAATTTTCCACATGAATTCTCCTTATCTTCTATGCCTTCTTCCCTAGCCTGTGGTGGGGTGTGGTTGAGGGTACCAATTACATAATACTTCTATATAACATTTTGTAACCCTATCTAATATAATATTATATAATAGTTGTGCAGTGTTACACATATTCTGTGTAATAGTGTCATTCCTTCCCCCTGCACTTTTTCTACTGGCTCTGCTGGAATGAGGGCCACAGCTCAGAGTGCTATGCAGAATTGCTTTTATATTCCTCAGTGCTAATTCCTAAAAATTGACAATAACAATATTTGGCAGTTTTAGGGAAAGGCTGTCTAATCTGTTGATAAATATTGACAAGGTGTTTTGTGAGTATTAATATGTAGGAAGGTGACTTAAATACAGATGAACAATTTCTGAAACTTCTAGAGAAATTCTCTGCTTTTTGAGGGGTGAAGTGTCCCATGATATTCCTTCAGGGATGTTGCTGACTCTTAGGTACAGGTATGCACCATCCATAATTACATGTATTTTAGCACACACCTGGATCAGTTTCCTGCATGACCATGTGGTTTTAGGATTGCACTGCTGACACAAGAGAGTGAGTGTGTGGAAATGTTTGGTTTGGGGCTTAGAACACCCTCTGCAGGAGTTTGGGTTTGGACATGTTTTAAGCCACATGTGGAATTGCTACTTCTGCCTCTCCAGTGTGACCACTTCTGTCAGGCACCACAAGCTGTTCAGAGCCTGGGGAGAGCCCAGAGCAGCTTTGGAGTTGAGAGCACCACAGGCCTCTGAAATTAATTGCCTTGCTCCTAGGTTAGGAGTGAAATAGAAAACTGGCAGTATGTGCTGATGTATGTCTTATGTGATTTTGGCTTCATGAGTCTGGTTGTAGAAGATATAGATGTACTAAAGCCAGGCTGTGTTGATTTGCTGTATTGCAGGTGTTGGTGGCATGTGATTATTTTAATTTTAGTTTGGATATTTTTTTGCAAAATGTCTGAAGAAAAAAAAAAGTTTAGCTGGAATGGAGCTATACTTTCCAAGAAAAAAGCAAAGTTTTTTTGCTCCTGGCATAGCTTTCTCCATTACCTGAACTGGTACAATCTACTCTACTTGTTTTGAGTTGTACACTGTATCTTCAGCCAGCACAGTTTATGGTGCCACTACCCAGACCTACTTCCCTGCTGTACATAAAAGGTAGGTTTTCCTTATCTCTCAGTGTCTGTACAGTCTGCCCACATGATTTGACTAAAGCTCATATCTTCCTGCTTATGCTGTGTTTCTTTCTTGGGACTGTTTTTGGGGTTTTTTTCTTTGTGTGAGTTTTTTGTTTGTTTATTTTTTGTTGTTAATGCCACACTCTGGAGCACAAGGTATATGTGTCATATGGTACAGAGATTCAGCCTCCATGCTCTGGAGCAGACACTTGAGAAGGAAATGGGTTGGCCAGGATTTGAAGATGAGTGTTGGATCAATGTGGTGTTTGGCATAGTTCACCCTGAGCTCTCCAGCACGACCTGCAGTTCTGGCTGGCTCTTCTGATCCATGGCAGGAGATCTCCTGGTACTTCATGAAAATCAGTCCCCCACCCTCCCAGGGTGTGGCAGGGAGGGTATCTTGAAATAAAAGGACCAAACTTACCCATCACTTTTGAAGTCAAGGAATTTAATCAGTTTATATTAATTTGAACCCACTTCTTAAAATGTTTAAACATGAACATAAATATATTGTTACGAGAAGCCTTAAAGCTAAAACTAGGCGCAGTGTTTGTAGTGCTAATTGGTGAATGATAGCCTGGGAGGGCTGTGCCTTGTCGCTGGGGCGCATCTTAATTCTGGTTTTACAGCAGAGTCCCCTTCCTTTCCTGCTGGTCAACTTACTTGCTTCAGATAGTAAGAGAAAAATGCTTCCTTACCCCAGCTGGTGTCAAAGTCTGATGGATGACCTTCTTTACATAGAAATTCCATAAGACAACCAGCTCCAAAATACTTTGAAACTTTGCAGTCTCTTCACTACCTGTGGCTACTACCAGTGCTTTTGTCTGTCTGCTTGTTTGAGCTGGGAAGTAAAAGGCTATATTAAGTAAGATGGTATTTTTTGATCTATAGCAAATAACTATTAGGGAAGAGGAGTGATGAAGTCTGTAAAATTCCTGGATGAAAACAGTGACAGAGTGTATCTTCCACCAAAGCTATACTGGATGAAACAGATGAAAAATCAGGTTAGTAACTAACTTGCTTTCCAGAGGACCTTGGCTGCACAGTTCTTGCTTGTTCATGATTTTTGTTCACTACTGTACTCAGATTTAGTGTTGTTTCATGTTAAGTAATTGTAAATCTGCTCAGCTGTTTCTCGTGTCCTTTCAGCTAATAGAAATAAAATGAATCATCTTTATTTTAGCAATGCTTTTTGTATCTTAGCTAATGAGATTTCCAGGTGGATAATTCTTGGATTAGTTACCAGTGTTTGCAAACTCCAGACCTGGACTGGGTACTTGAGAAGGTGATGAGAGCAAAGTGGAAAAACAATGTACTAAAAGGTAGATTAAACAGCTCAGTGTGTTTTGCAACACATGCATAAAATGGTCTGGAAAAATGTTGGCACTGCCCAGCAAAGCATCTTATGGGTAAGGAAGGCCTGTGTAACTGGGACTCAGCACCTCTGTAGTTATGCAATATGGTACTTTTGTTTTTTTACGTACTCTTACTCTTTCTTACAGAAGGAATCTCACTTTTTTAGTTTTTTAACCTTATATTTTATGTTGATTCCTGTTGCTTTAATATTTTACTGTCTGCTATGATACTAATGATAGTACCAGCATTAATCTGGTAGCTTTGGATAAACAAATCCGTTTGTCCCTGGCTCAGTTGATTTATCTGTTGGAGAAGTTAATCATGTTTCTCGGTGATGAGATGTAGCTTACTTGAAAGAGCTCTCTTGGAGGGATGACCTCAAGTTTGCTGTCACCTGTGAGTGGAATATGGACATTTGGAGCAGGATGAGACCCCAGTCTATGCAAAAAATCCCCCAGGTTTGTTGGGGGAAAGTGAGAGGTGCACCACATCCTCATTTGTTTTTCTAGAGGAACTGGAATTGTCTGAATAGATGATGACGCCTGGTGCCTGCATGCAAGAGACTTTCTTAATTAAAAGAAGAATCTATTAGCATAGGGATGCCAGGAGAAAGCAAAGTTATTTTTAAAGCTTCCTTTCATACAGAAACTATTTTTGAAATGCTAATGGCGGTATGTTTGCCTTGTGCTGCTGTATCATAAGCAAGATTTGCAAATGTTTAAATGCTATCCTATTTTGACGCTTGGCAACGTCCACTCAAATTCTGCTGGCGTGTTTTTACAGCTTGTTACTACATGCATTGAAGCTCCAGCCTGGAGAAATGCTTTGCATTGTGAATGCAGAGGCATTAGTGTATGGAGTGCCTCTTCAGAGCCCAGCAGAAGGGTTCAGTGGTCACTGGTGGCAGGTGTCTGTGGTTTGCAGTTGGAGATTTAGCAGAGGATCATTGGACTTTGTCCTGTGGCATTTGTTCAGAGAGCAATTAAAAGGCCTTAGGTTGTGTTTTAGCATGGAAGAAGACTTTTGTAAAGATATAGTGATTATTTTAAGAGGTTTTTGTGCTTTGCTGATTCTGGACAGAGTACAGAAACCACAATGAACTAGAACCACCTGAGTCCCTGGGGACTTACACATGCCTTGCAGTGCTTTGTTCTGCGCAGCCGTAACTTCTGCCCCAGGGCATAGGAAGTCCTCAAAAGGGATTTTTTTTTGTTGCTAGTTTTAGTGTCTTTACTGGGGAGTCTTCTCCTGGCAAAACCAGGAAGTTTTTGGCCTCTGTGGAGCTGAGCAAACAGATTCTCTCCCCCTTTACTCTCTAAGTTAGAGGCTATTTCTGGGAAAGCACTAACTTTTAGGAGAGCGACCAGCCCACTGAATCTCAAAATGCTGAGTGCACAAGTTTATTGAGTTAGAATTTAAATAGCCCTGACTTGGAAACCAAGGTACATTGACTCTTATCTGTAGTTGCTGCAGTCTGCTGATTTTGAATTTGCGCAGCTGAGCTGTCATTTGAATGGCAAGAAAATTGTGACCTTTGAGCATCCTATCAGCTTCTGAACACTGGCACAGGAATATGTCTTTTCTTTTGAACTGCCCTAGTAATTTTTTGCCATTACAGCCAGCATTTAAGACTTTCTCGCTGTGTAGATGTACAGACAGATGTGTCATAAGGTACTTCATGTTCTCTCAGCTCTCAGAGCCTTCTTCTGTACTAAGGAGATGAAGTTTTGGGAAGCGGATAAGGAATAGTGTAGCTAAAAATAAAGATAATTGGATGATAACAGTAAGGCAGTCTCTAGTTCAGTCTCACTTTGCAGTTCAGAGTTACCCTAAGGTAACAGATTGCTATCTGGCCTAATCTAATATCAATGGGAAGCTTTCCCTTGGTGTCAGGGACCTTGGGGACCAATTTTGCCATGCATATTGATCATGAATGGTGAAAGCACTTCCAATGGACAGAGATCTGCCTGGGCTACAGTTTCACATTTGCTGGCAGCTCAGGTATCTGCCATCTTTGGCTGTTGTTGGGCTGTGCCAGTTAATTCAATAACAGGAATTCAATAAAGCTTGTGTGTGGAGCTGAGGAATGACATGGTGATGGGGAACCTGAGTGGCTTTTGAAGAACCCTTTTTGCATGGCTCAGCTGATTGAGCAGTGCTGTAGTTACAGAGGTTTTTATTGTATGGGGCGCTTGGGTTGTCTTCATACCCTTTAAGGAGTAGCTGGTGAAGGCATCTTGTGTCTGCCCTGGGATCTGGGCTGCAAGGTGTTTGTATCCCATCCATGGGTCTTTCCAGCTCCCCTTTCTCTGGTAGCAGATAAAACTCTTACATGTTTTCCTTTTGGATATAAGCAGTTGCTGAGCCTTTTGTAGACATGGAAACTTCAAGCAGGTGAGGAGAATGGTCTGAGCATTCATTATTTGAGGTTGACAAGGACCCACAGGAGATTTTGTATGTCAAGCCGTGGTCCCTTCTGTGAAATCCTGGGAGAGCAGGCCAATGGATGTGGGAAAGGCGGAGGAGTCCTGAGAGGCATGGATAGAAGAACCAAGGGAATTAAGGGCTTGCTGGTATCTCCTAATTGATCTAGTGTCAGATCTAAGGAAAAGGGTGGTACAAATCATGTGATGAGGAGGAAAGGCAGATTAAAAAAAAACCTATTCAGCTTTTATTTTAATGATAGTGGTCTGTGGAAAATGAAAATTTTCTTATCTTCTTACTTAGTTAAAATATATAATTGTTCAAAATTCACACCACCACTGGAAGGTGAGTCATAAGATAATTACAGCTGATCCACAGGATAGCTACCATTTTAATAGAAGCAGAGGTTCCTGACATCCTTTAAAAATGCTGCTTTCAAAGTACTGAAATGTACAATGTGTACAGTCTGGCTGGTTTTGCACATGTATTAAAGAATATGTGCTTTTCATATAAACATGTGTGGACCATCAAAAAGCAGCTGTCCTTTGGCGCTGCATCTCCCAATGAGGGTTCCCTGCTGTGAACAGGAGCAGTGCTGTTCTCCCAAAGAGCAAGGGGCAGGGAGCAGCAAAAAAAAAAGAGCAACAATTTCACTTGTGTCTGCTTGTTCTGAGAAGCTTTTACTGCTCTCATGCTAAAATAAAAATAGCTTCCTCTTCTACTGAGCACAGTAGCATCTGCCTGCCGCAGGCAGGCAGTGCCAGCGTCCAAATTATTGTGAACGCTCATTTGTTGGGCTGGAAGAATAACTAAAAATGTTCTTAATGTACATAATGTAAATATGGAGTAATGTTCATGGGAGATCAGGAGTGTGGCAGGACAGCTTGGGATGACAGTTTGAAAAATGTGGTTTTGTGGGAGGGGTTACTGAGGTTCTGGAGCCAAGCTCTGGTTGTAATAAACTGCAAAGTGAAAAGCTCAGGAAAAGATGAATGTGAAGGATTTAGCATCAGGACACTTTGTCAGTGATGAATGGAGCTTGGCTACTTTTGCTGCTTGGCAGTTTTACCTCTGTGCAGTGCCTGTTACCTTCTGGGCCATCTGTAATCACACTGGCTGTGGCTGTTTGGACCCTCAGCACAAACCAGGACAGAGCAAACAGTTCTGGTGTCCTGCTGGTGGCTCAGCTTTTTAATCAAGTACATTACATATCCACTGTGACAAAGAAGGAGACATTTTCAGGTTTTTAAAAATAACTTTAAAAGGGCTGGATTTGGAAGTACAACAACCTTTGGACTGTTATAAATTACTGTTGTTATCTTGGATTAAATGAATTTTGGAGTTCAGCTTCATCACCCTGAAGGACATCATTTATTTGTTGTTATCCTGAAGCTTGCTTCAATTTTTAGCCTGGTGTCAGTCCTAATGTAAATAAGGGGAGCTACAGTGGCTTCATTGCAGATGGACAAACCTCCAGGCTGGGCTGTTGGGAGGGTGCAGGCTCACTGTGCCCAGGCCCAGCTTTCCCTTGCTGCTGGGAGGAGAAGGCAGCACTGGCTGTGAGCTACCTGGGAGGCTGAGGGTGGAGCAGCAGGGAGCCTGACGGGAGCAACATCAGCAGGAGCCACGACAGCATTATCTGCCAGAATTTTATTTTCCTGAGGGATAGGAGTTCCACAGTGCTGATGACACGGTAGTCCTGTGCTTCACATCCCTGCTTGCTCCTGGGGGCTTTCCTGAGTTTCTTTATTCTCATTTAGGAGTTGGATTTCAATGATCCTCATGGATCCCTTCCAACTCGGGACATCCTATGATTTAGTCTTTGGAAAGATGAAGCCTAATTTTGTCATCACTTCTTGATAAACCTTTCCAGGTCAAAAAACAATAATTATTTTCTTGAGATTTCTGGCCTTGGTTACCCACAGTGGCCGCATGTGCAAGCCCAGTCAGATTTTGCACTCTTATGTGGAATGAAGCAGTGGGTTTAAAGGCGCACATCTGTGGAAACAGCTGTATTTATGCTAGGAGAGAACACTTCCTCCTTGCCGGCTCCTCCCAGCACAGCTCCCTGCAGCCCTGCCAGCCTTCTGTGGGAGAGGAGTGGCGGCTGCCGGCAGGCTGCCAGGCAGGCTGCCCGTGCGCTTCCAGAGGCGGTGTGGGGATGCTCCTGCTGCCCCTGGGGAGCAGGAGGGTGGCTGGGAACCAAACTGGTCACTGATGGTTGTTCCTGATATGTGCCAGAGTAAGTCTCACTAGAGTTTGGGGCTGCATGATTTCTATGGCTTTCAAAACTTAGCAGCTCCTCTAGGCTACAGAAAATGTGCATAACAAGGAGAAACAGAGGAGAAAATCTAACTGCCTGCTATGCTACCTTGCAAGATGGTTCATCAGTTATGCCTCCTTTAAGAGAGCACCTGGAATTGGAGAGATCAGGCAGCCACATCTGCCAAAATACCTCATCCTCAGCTGGGAGACCAAAACAATCAGGATTGCATGGTCCCTGCCATACACCTGAGCTCTGTCCAGATGGTGCACATAGACAGCTGGTGTCTTGGGCATTACAGTCCTTTAGGGGAAGTTTGTATTGCACACACATCCCATGTCTCTCCTACTTGCCTGGGAGCTACATTTTTGCATTCTCCTTATTTGAGATGTATAATAACAGGCTTTAAACAGTGCATCACATAATTAGCTCTGCATAATTTAATTCCACTGCCACGAGTATGGGAAAGTGCCTTACCCTTGCTTAATGTGACAGGTGAAATGCAATGTATTAAACTTAGCATGGTAAAATAGATATCTTTGTCTTAAAGCAGGTCCATGTGAATGTTCTGCAGAGCTTGCTTTGCTGTCACTTGCCAGTTTATACCATACTGGTTATAATAGATTCTGCTAGAAAAGTTTCTGTACAAAAAGAATAGCAGATCAAAGTTGCAGTTAGGGCTCGGTGGTTCCATTGTTGGTTCCATGCCTGTAGTGGTTTGTATGGCAATAATGGCATTCACAGGTGTTGAAGTTTATGTTCCCTAAATTACAAGGAAGTGCAGTATTGACTGGTTTGTTCCAGAGTGGGTGCTGGCATAGTGTCAATGTGTGCTGTGTGTCTGCCCGCGGCACTGGTGTGGTGGAGCCCAAATGTGATGCTACAGCCTCTACTGATAGAGTAAGGAGCAGCTTAGCAATATTTTCTTTCCATCCCCCTGATGAATAGCTTCCTGTAGCAAAATTTGTTTTGGGATGAAGGTGTTACTGTTCAGTGATATAAGACATTAAGAAAACATTCCTGTGTTGTGTTTCTAAGCAGATTAAAAATGTGTGGGAGAGGATATTCCCTTCTGGGTTTGGCAGTTCCAGAAATAACCATGATTGAAATCTACATGACTTTCCTGTTGTCTCACAGGTTTGGTTGGTTCAAGCAATTGAGAACAATAAAAATGGTGCCAGGCTGTAAGTCTGTCTGAATTTGATAGCTGTGCTTTTCAGCCATTGGTGGCACACATCTCCTTTCTGTGCTATTGCACAATGCAGTGATTCACTCAAGCTTTTTTTGGTTTATCTTTGCTCCTAAATCTCTGGACATGATAGGTCCTCTTGACTGTTCTACCAGCATAGTGGTGCCAGATTTTAATTTGCTCCCAGTTAAGCTAAAAGCTTTCCTCAGTGAGAAGAGGATCCTGTTCTGTACAGCTTTGCACTTCAGTGGAATAAGTACATTGTTCAGGTACATGCAGACCATACAAATCCCATCACTTTTCTTTGAGAATAAACAATATGCTGGCTGTTTTATTCAGGGCCAGAGGAGCTGAAATAGCATTTACTATATTTACAAAGGAGATCTGCTGTCTTCATCAGCAATAACAAGTTACCATTAACTGCTCTAGGCAGCAATTTTCTCATTAGGTGTTTTAATGAGCACAGAAAGGTTTCTTCTTATTTCTTCTTATTTCCACCTTTCTTGTGGTAAACACAGCTCCTAGATGTACATGAACCATGGCTTCCAGAGCAGGTCTTGGTTCTGAATGTAGGCTGCATTTATGAGTGTAGGAATCACAATACCAAAATCATCAGTTCAACAAAAATACCATGTAGGTAAAGGGAAAAGGTCTTTAAAGCTGGTTTTTTTTGGTTTTGTTTTTTCCAAAAAAAGACCTTATGTATCAAAGAGTTGCCATGGGGATTTTTGGTTAACAGAGTAATTATACTATTAGAACAGACTGGGCAGCAGCACTGCTGCCATGCTGGAAAACATACTGTTGTTTCACTGTGCTGATGGAAGAGGTCTTTTGGGGATGTGCTTTGGGTCATAGGAAAGACCCCTTCCTGTTGTTATTTTCATAAATTAAGCTCCTTGGCTGTCTCTGATTTTTTTTTTAAATCATCTTCCTTTTCCAAATTCAGTTTTTCTTCATCCCATATTAAAGGTGATACCAAAGGAGAAATTTCTGTGGGACAAATTAATGGAAATACTGTAAATTTTGAGCTTTTTTTTTAAAAAAAAAAACCTGCTATTTTCCAACCCCTTGATATTTTCCACATCACTGACAGAGGTTTCAGGCTTCTCCAAGTGACGGCCTCTGATGGAGCTACAGGAGGAACCTCCATAGCATTGTTCCTTCACCTGCAGTTTACTTTTTGGTAACCTGGAGATTCTTGGGTGTTTTGATTCAGTTAGTGGCTGGCTGTCCTTTCCCCCTGCTCACTGTCCTTTTACTGCAGCCCTTCAGTGGCTCTCTGGTGTCGCTGTGGTTCTCCTTCCCGTTCTGCCTTCGCTTCTCTCCCTGCTGCTCCTTCGCCTCCCTTTTACCACTGTAGTCCCTGGGTGATGCTGGGGTGGATGTGGGAGAGTGGAGGTGCAGTGTTAGGTACCCTGTGTGCTATAGCAGGGAATGGAATATCATGAGCCACCAGAACCTGTTGAGACCCTATGTTTTTGACTTCATTCAATGTGTATGAAAAAATGCCCAAGAAAGTGCCCTGAAGATTATTTTCTTCAACCTGTACACAATATCTGTTAATCTGTTTTTTCAGGTAATACTTAGGCTATATTGTTGCCCAGAAAGTAACTTTGATATTCTGTGCTGGATGGTCCTAGTACAGTCTCCATTTGTGGCCTGTTGTTCCAGCACTGCTCTGTGTGCTGCACCCCACAATGGGATTAGTGATGTTTAATTATTTCAGTTCTCCCAACCGAAACACATGCACTCTTCCTTAATCTTTGTTTAAACACCTCAGTGCCTAATGCAACTCACTCTTAATCAGCCAGCTTCTTTCAGTTACCCTTAATCCAACTCAAGTGCTTTTGTACACTGCAATTTCACATAATTTCTGCAGGAGTTGAACAGTTTGCCCTTATTACTTGTCAGCTGGGTAAACTGAAAAGATAGATCACATTGACTCTCTGAGCTCCACTAAGGGCTTCCCTTGCCTTTGGTATAGCATCCAACTTGTTGTGGTTTGTAGGCAAATGTGTGGCCTTTTTGATGCTGCTCTCTGTGAATATGAAGCACAGTAACTATTCATTTTCAGAGGATTTCTAGGTTAGGTTCAATTTTCAGTCACACTCTCAGTGTATCAGAATTAGCGTATTTGTTGGCTGTTCTAAAAGTTTTGGTTTGGGTATTTTCAAGACTCTCAGAATTCTTTTCAATATCTCTGGAGTTTTGCCCTATTTTAAGATGTCTCTGCTCTGCTTTTAACCTGACAGAAAACAATTTTCACAGCTTCTGCTACATAGCTGTCAGTTTGGTATCAGGGAGGCTTGAGGGTTGCTGTACTGTGAGGGATGACTCCCACTATTTCAAAATGATGACAGGGAAAATTTAGGAATGCTGAAAGAAGCAAAGACATATTGGTAGTCTGTCCTCAGGCAAAAATTAGAAACCAGTCCGCTGGCATTTCAGAAATGTCAGCTTCATGTTCCAACCAGAATACTTTTTTTTCCCCTTTTGCGTATGCTGAAAATCAGATATTTAACCTCAAATGAAATTTGGAGGAACTTCCTTACTCTAGCATCACTCACCATGTTATCTCAGATAAAGCTTATGAATTAGAAGAAATGTTTTATACTAGAGTGTAATAATTCCAGGTTCATGGGTGGATTGGCCATGGGAGCACCAAGTTTGAATCCATCTGTAGTCTTAGGTATGTGAGCAGATTCTGAAGTCAAATCTAATCTTGGCTGAAACAAGCAGTTTTTTAAAACAATTCTCAAGTGTTGTGTGAGTTTGGTAAATCAGTTTGGTAAATCCCTTTAAAAGGGGTCTTAGAACATGAAAATTTGAGTAAGTGACCTGATTTTTTTAAGGCTTCAAGTATTTGCAGCACCAGCTGTAATGGTTTTAATATGGGGATATAACATGGACTGAGATGTATGGCCTTGGCTTTCCAATGTGAAAATGTCTATGTTAACTTTTCCCCCTGCAATTGTGTGAAACTAAAGCAAACTGAACTAATCCTGATGTTTGTGTTGTTTGGGGGTTTTTTTCTGACTTCCAAAGCTGCATCTGTGTAACGAACTACCAACTTACCTACATAAAAATTCTGCAGAAGCAGAGTTAGTCAAGTCTTTGTGGTCAACACTGTGGCTTTTTTTTTTTTAACTGAAACATAGGGTTTATTCCTTCCTATTTTTAAATGGATGGAGTTGAGTGTTTAATTTCCTGTCAGAAGGTCACATAAATGAAAATGGCAGAAAAAGTTTCTTCAAGTCATCTTGTTTGCTTGTGCTTCGTGGGTTAATTTGTTTCAGAAGCAGCCCAATAATAGACTGTTTTCTCCTCATCTGCTGAAGTTACAAGTTGTCCAGGGGGTCCCATCCATATCAGAGGGTGTGGCTGGCAGGACATTGGTTGGTGTTCCTGAAGATGCCCTTTTGCTCAGAGCTGCACTTCCCTTGTGTTCATTCCATGTGCTGCCATGTCTATGTTTGCCTTCATCCATCCCTCGCAGCTGGTGCTTATGCCCATTTGTCTGTATTTCATAGCAAATATGTGGCTCATTTTACACAAATCTTTCCTATCCATCCCTTAGCCTTCCAGGATGTTCCTAAGGATCCACACTAGAAAAAAAAGACTATGCAAAATGAGTGGCATTTGGCTAATGAACACCTCCGTGCAAGATTTTACACCAAGCATATTTTCCTGAAAATGGTATATTTGGCAAGTAGTGAAGTTCTTGGAAGGAAATACTAATGATGTACTGAGCAGGAGAAGGCTGTGTGTGCTTGTGACTTGGAAAAGTGAGAACAGTCTGTCTAACTCTTCATTTCCTGGGAAATTAAAAAACTTTTAATGCTTCACAACTTGAGCTCAAGCAGAATTTAAGTAGGGGAATGTGTCTCAGAGTCAGCAATGGTGAGAAGGAATAAGAGAGCAAGAGAACTGAATCTGTGAAGTGTAGTTGTGAGCAAGTGGTGGCATGAGGAGTAGATGCCAACCCTGTTAGCAAAAAAAAGCTTTTGTCTCTCACTTCTACAGACATGTCCTGGAAGGCACTTGCCATGGACAGAAAGAAGGTGCAGCATTAATAGCGTGCAGAGAGACTGTTCTGATACAGAGAATGCGCTAGGTGGTTGCTGTTTGCTGTAAAAACTAAAAGAGAGGGAGAAGATGCCAGGGGAGTCGGGAGGACAAAGCCCAAACCAAGTTCAACTGAAGTGTTCTCCCCCAGTAAAGAAGGAGGCTAGTGGGGCAATTTCACTTTAATCACTGAAAATTTGGAAAATAATCCTATGGATTGATAGTACTATTGTGACATCTTGCAGCGTAGATGTTGACAAGAGTTAGGTAAAATAATTCTAATAGTTTACACTCCTTGGATGGAGAAGGTTCTGATTGATGTGGTGTCTCTGTTTTCTGCCATATGGGTGTGGAGTGGCGGGACATGGACATGGTAGGAGATTCAGGTGCCTGGGTGACCTTTGCCTTCATCCTGCTGAGCCAGCATCATGAGAGGAAGGGGAGCAGCAGCACCCTGCTGAGTGGAAGCCCCCAGGGTCAGGCCATGGTGCTTCCCTGCTGAGAGAGTGGGAGAAGGGGTCACTTTCCATGCAGCTGGAGGAGCAATGAGAGCAAGCTGTGCTCTGGAGGGAACTGTGGTTTCTTCTCTTTCTGGGTCCGAAGGTTTCTTTGACCTGATGGCTGAAGATACACATAGGAGGGGAAAATGTGATCCTAAGCAGAAATCCCTTGAATCTTTATTTTCCATGAGATATTGAGGAAGGGTCAGAGGTTCTGGGAAGAAACGTCCGGTATTTTGATCAGCAAATGAAATACAATTTATTTGTATGCTTTTATTTCATTTCCTGTTTTTGAGATTACTGAGGCATTTGCAATGAGGAGATGGATATTCCAGCTCAGTTTGTGACTTCAGACCTTTGGTGCTGGAGGTATACTCTGTTTACAGAACTGCAGCTGACCTTCTTTAAATAAACTAAAAGCACCGGAAATGTATTTCTGCCTTGCAGAGTTCAGGATGTCCCATCTAGAACATGCATTCACGTGAATAGCCTAACAGTCACAGTGACTGCAGTTGGTTTTCAGCTTTCAGTGGTAGATGTGTGCTTTTTAGAAGAGTTTTTGAGGGAAGCTGGGCCTACAGAACCTGCTGTTGCAACAAAAAAACCCAGCCAAAGAATCAGCAAGCCAGCTGATACTTGCAGAGTTGATGCATGGCACCTGAATGTCCCAGTGTTGGAGTGGCTGGGGGCAAGTGTTAGTTTTGCATCCACCCTGTGCAGGTGACCTGCAGCTCTCAGCTGTGGGCCAAGACCACCCTTCTACTCACAAGGCTGTGGTGGCCTTTTCCAGGGAAACACAGGGGGCTGGACACAGTCCAGAGCACCTGCATGGGGAAGAAGCAGCTTATGGTCCTGCTAACCAAAGCAGACCCTTGGGCAGGGTGGGGAATGGCCCATGGGAAGCTGCAGGATCACTGTGAGGGGCTGGTGGCTCCTGCCTGGCAGTGAGTGCTGCCCTGGCTGTAGGAGAGCTGTGCTGGGCAGTGCTCCTGCCATGAGCCCTGGTTCACTGAGTGCCCTCAGGCTTCCTTTCCCCAGGCCCAGGTGGAGCTTGAGGTAGCACGCTTGTGTTTGACGTTGGAGCCTTGGTTTTCTTTTCTCTTTCAGTGAAGTCCTACTAATGAAATTTGTCAGGGGAGTCTTCCTACTTCGTACCTTTTCTTCTTATGTCAGAAACTTGTTTGTGGTAAAAAAAACTTCCTGTTTTGCTTGATGTTGTCTTGCTGAATCTCGTGTTCCCTCCACAGTGGCAGAGGTGCATAAAATGTCCAATTTGAAAAGTGTTCAGAAAGTGAACTTTAGGTTTCTGTAACTGATTGAAATGACCTCTTTAGCAGATTACCAAGAAATGGAAGTTCATTGATATATCTATTGAGTGTCCCATCCCTTAAATGTTTTTAGATGAAAATATTAATTTGTACTGAGTTGTAGAAACATCGTAAGTAGCCTGACCAGGATTATTTGTTAGAAGAATGAATGATGGATTTTGTTCTGACAGAGGCAAACCAGACAATTCTGATGAAATTTTGCTGTCTTTGGCTTTCTGAAGCTGGTGCTGCCCTCATGTCTTGGTTTGGTTTTGGTTTTTTTGTTGTTTGCTTGGGGTTTTTTTAGCAAAACTCCTGAGAGGTACGTGTGAGAAGAGTAATTCTCCCTCAAATTGGAAATAAAGGACTTGAACACATATTTTTAACTGATTTTTTCCACTTAAAAATATTTTTGTTGTACTCTAGTCTGTTGAAATCAGCAGAACTATGCAGATTTGCACCAGCTTGGAGACAGAACATTTTCTTTATGCGTTTTTAATTCCAAACTCTTAAAAGTATATGTACATTATTAATAGAAAGAAACTTCATTTCAAGGTATGTGCAAAGACTTTTTCTGGACAGTTAAAGGATCTAAAGTCACCTGGAATTTCTTTCCTTGTGACATTTTACTTAACTTTCCACATTTTGGAGAAATATGTGTTGCCTTCAGATGAACAATCTCTTTTTACTCCTATTAAGTTCCATGTGGAGGTGTGAATGTATATAATTAGAGACTTGGGGACAGGCTGTGAAATAGAAAATGAGAGAGCAACACTTCACCATTTCTGAGATCATCTCAGTGTCATCCACTAATTAAAGTGACCTTCTTGTGCCCAGGATATCGTGTGGCTGTGAGAGCCCTGCAGTATCTCCAGGCAAGCATGGGACAGAGGGAGCTTAAGGCGAAGCCTTTGGCTCTTGCAGGAATGGAGTCCTGAAAAATGGGCCATGTGGGAGGTGCTCTGGCTGGTTTCAATGAGTCTGAAGCATACAAAGTATATTAAAAATGCCAGGCTCTTTGCAGAAGGTGCAGCTGAATTAAGAGCCTGCCAGAAGACCATGGTGTTAGGCAGAGCTTAGTGTAAAGCAGACCATAATTATTGTGGGGTGAGGCCAAATATATTGGCACACCCGTGCAGCTCAACAGAAGTTACTTTTTATAAAAGTATGTTTGTCTGCAAATTGTGTTGATCTCAATTTGAAAACAGCAGCAATATGCTAAACAGACTAAGTAAAATGTGAATGGTCACTTGACAGATGAGAGAGGCTCTTTTGTCTTTTTATTTGTTCACATAGGCTCCTGTTAAAAGCCAATACTTTCTGTTATACACAATTTTGAAATAGCTTTTAATAATCTGACCTGAAGCCTCAGTTGTTGTACTTAACTGTTAATTAATAGAAGCCTAAATCAGATTGGGAGATGAAAGTTCTTATACAGGGCACAAAGTTCAGATTTACTATCTGTAAAGAACTTAGAGTAAATGCAACGCCAGGTGTAAGAATGTGGAGGCACTGTGCTGGGTGTGGTAAGCAGCAGTTACAGTAGAGATGCTGTAGATAGGAGAATGTAGATTCTTTATCTTGCTCTGCTCTTGAGACTGTGGTAACAGAAACCTCAGCCTGTGCTAATGGGAGCAGGGCTTCTTGGGGACTGTGCAGCAGATATTTTCAGTGCATTAGGGGTATTAACCTGTCAGTCAGCTTGGAAGAACAAACTGAATGTTTTTGAAGAGAATTCTCTAACACTGTTTTTCAGTAGTACACTGCATTTTCTGAGAAACGTCAACTAACACCCATAAAACTTTGATTTATTAAGTAGTTGGTAAGCTATGGTGTTGGTGTTTGTCCTGCTGTAATTAGTTACCTGGAATGAAGCACTACATAGGTATTAGGCACATGGAGGTGAAAGTATGTGTGTATATTCCTTTGGAAACCTTAATCTTTTGAAAATGTTTCTGCAGGTCCATACCTGAGACTTGGCCAGTGAATTCCCTTCCACTAGATGGCCAAGTGCTTTTTGTTCACATGGTCCTCAGTTGGGTGGTGCTCTGCAGATTTTATGGAAAAGAATAGCTCATGTGGATTTAATGTACATTCATTAATTGCTTTTTTTCTCTTTTATACCTTCTGATGCAGAGGTTTAAGGGATATTGAGCTTTGGGGAGCTAGATTTGCCCTTTCTGGGGAAGGTGGGGATGCTGACATGATAGATGACCATCCCCAGAGCTTGGAGGTAGATAATGGCTGTACTTGGAGGAAAGCAGTATTCTTTGGCAGAATATCTATCTGTTGATTTTTTTCATACCTGTGTGTTCTGGTTTCCCTGTTGCATTATTGGTGGTGTTTAGCAAGACATGTCACTAATGTTTGTCTCGTGATGTCTCATCAGTTAAAGCCACATTTGCAAGGAGCAGAGAATACATCCCAGTCTGATGGACCATCCCAAACCAGTCAGTCTGGATGGACTTTCTAAATGCCATGAAAATAATAGTTTAGTTGTGTGACAACTAAATGCTTAAAAATTTGTTTTTGTAATGGCTTACTTATATTTGCATTGCAGCTTATGAGTCTGTGACAGTGCCACAGCAGGAAGCACACTCATCCCATAGGAATGATCCACTGCTGGGAGAGTGAGAGGAGAGGAAGAACACAGGCCTCCTTCCCAGCTGTGCCACTCTCTGTTCTGGTGTGCCTTTTCCCTGCCTCCCACCTGTGCACCCTGGTGCCTCCACTGAGTGGAGGAAGGTAGAATTTATTCTGTAGGGGAAGTTGTTCTGCCTGAGTGGGCAAATAGAAGGAAACTGTCTCATTGACTGTGATGCTTTAATCTTTTTGTATGAGCTACCTGGAGTGCAGAGCTCTTTATGTGACCCACCGTCAGAGCTGACAGGGGCACAGTAGGTTGGATCTCTGCTAGTTTGAGCTGAAGGATTTAGTAGCTTTTGCCAGCTGCCTTCCCCTTGGCAAATGTCCCTGTGAGCAGAAGCTAGAGCAGGGTGTCTCTGTGTGCAGCTGGATGCAGCCCCTGGGAAGCCCAGCAGCAGCTGTTACCCAGTGCTGCACTGTGGCAGGGCTGGGCTCCTGCTTCCCCTTCTGCTCTTGGAAGGGCCTGTGCATCCATGGCAGATGGGAGGGAGCAGTGCCCGTGTTTCCCGAAGGTTCAGTCCTGCTGGCCCTTGCGTGGGCCAAGGGCTGCCTTCCCCTCACTGCCTTCCCCTGGCTGCACATGGCAGTGTGCCTGCTGAAACTGCTTTGCACGTGGGCTGCATTCAATCTGTATGAAAGGAAATGGTGCATCCTTGTTTACCTTTCACCTTCCTGTGTCCTCCTGCAATTGCTCCCTGATCCCTGTTGAACTGCAGCCCCATTGCCTTGGCAGGGTGTTCCTGCTGCAGCATGATGAGCTAGCGAGGACCTTCCCTTCGTTAGCTCCACTGGGTCCAAAGGCTCCCTTCGCCTTGCCTTGGCTTCTCCTGGCAGGGGAAGAGGCTTGGATATACTTCCTTAAAATATTCACCTTGTTGACCTTGACCACTTATTTATAGTGTGTGCCTAAGCTGTGCTGTTTGACCTCCCAGTGTGGCTGGGAGAAAACTTTGTCTGCCAGAGGGACTGACTGGGCACACTTGGCCTGCTCAAAAGACAGAGTTTTGGTCTATAATGTAACAGATAAGTGAAAAGACCTAAATAGAAAATCAATGGCAGGCTAATGATCATAGCTAGAGTAATGGTTTTAAACCCCTGTTTTTCATATCTTGCAAATGAATATAAAAATTTGCAGTTTCAAAGGAGATGGTGAACAATGTAGTATAAGTGTTAAATTTAGCATGAACTGGGGAGAATGGGGAGAGGGCAGGACATGGTCGCATTAACACAGGAGCCATGAGTGAGACAGGCCATCATGTTCCCACAGCGACAGCACTGAGAATGGAGAGGGATTCATGGGAAAATGCACCCTTGAAATCCTGGTGGGTTTGTTACTCTTTTCACAGAAACCTTGAGCTTTTTGTTTAAAGTAAGCTGCCCACATCAGTGGGAAGCTTAACAGCACTTGAAACAGCTCCCCACCCCCTTTCCATTTTTGTTGAGGGTGAAAAATACTGATGAATGGAGCCTGATAAGGTTACTTCATTTAATGCAAATCTTGAGTCCATTTTGCGCTTAAATATACTTTCATTTTTCACAAACTCTTTTCCAGTTCAGTTTTAAAATTACTCTTGTATAACATGAGAAATGTCTTAAGCCACCACCCCATAGAACATATGTAGTAATATAGAGAAGAAAATCTCTGCTCTTACTAGGCTTTATCTCAAACTATATAATTTATTGTTATTGCTCTGCATAATTTCTCTTTATTGTTAACGCAGTATTTCTTTTTAATTATTATTAACGCACTTTGTTTTAATAGCCTGACTGATAAGCCAGTGTATTTTCTGTGTCTTTTAAATTAAATTTCCTTCTAAGATTTTTTTTTTTTTAGAAATTAGAATAATGCAAGCAATACTCAACCTTTTAGGCCAACTGTTGCCTCTTTTTTCACACACCTACTAGTGCTGTGCAGCACCCCGTTGCAACATCTGGCTGCTACCATCACACAACTGTTTACTAACCACTAATTATAGCACTCCACAATAGAAAAGAAAACGTTGAGCATACTGTGTTGGTATTTTTAAGGGTAGCTAGCTGGTTTTATTTCCTACTACTCTTGCAGTTGCATGTTAGCTAACTTGCACCCCAGTGTGTTCTGCTGAAGGTTGTTTATATCACCCATGCTGAGGTCTTGTCAGGCTGTGGTTGTTGTTATTTTTCTGATGACAGGGCTATAAATTAATTTTGAATTGGATAGCTCTGGGAGGCAAAACTCCCACATATAAGAAATGGTCCATAAACAGATGAAAATTCGTGTTTGAGCACCAACCATTGTTTGTGACTTTGTTTTTCATGCAAATATTTTTTTGTTTAGTAAGAAAAGACAGAATAGTATTGAGCTTCACAGTGCACAAAGGGAGCCAAGTTTCACCATAGCTGAATTACTTGGGGCACTGGAGGTTTGTGACCCGAGTAAGCAAAATCTCTCAGAAAGTCCTAAAACCATCTGGGCTGGCGGTGCATAGCTGGAAGGGGTATTGCAGTCTTGGTATCTCAGGAGCACATCTGTGCTAACCAAGTCATTGGGTTTTGCTGTGTCTCTCTTTCATCTTTCTTAATATATTTATAGAAGAGAAGTACTTCCAGACACATCTTCCTACAAAGAGGACTTGTGAGAAACATTATGTGCTTTCAAATAAGGAATAAAATGTACTCGCTGATCAATTTTCTGTCCTCATTAAGTCTCTCAGAGGTGAGTTCAAGGGAAGAAAAAAAAGATGAGAAGAGTTTGGAAATGAAGTCTATTTACAATGAAAAAAGATAACTCAAGAATACTGAAAAAAGGCTGAAACTCAATGGTTAGAGAGATGGAGAACAGACTCAATTATCCTAATGTTGTGCAGCTGCACTACCACATGTATTGTTTTCACTTTACTATCAGATATTTAATGCATGTGGGAGCTAATGTTCTCTTTTTGTTTGTTCTAAATATTTCCTATGTGTAATGCAGTAAAAGATGTTGTTCTCAGTTGTTAGAACAGAGCAATTTAGTAAAGAAACACTCATCAGTGTTTTCACACACTACATATTTAATAACAGACTAATAATAGAAAGTTTATTCCTGTAATAAAGGAAAGGTAAAAAAAATGGCAAGCGAACTCATAGAATGAATCTGGAATTTCAGTTTAAGGAAAAGAATCTTATCATAGTGATCCACTTCTAGTAATTAATTGTGTGCACTCTTCTTAGACCAAATTTGCATACAGTGTGAAAGGTGAATCCCTCCTGTTCCTGGATGCACAAGTGAGATTATTTCTTATTATTGTGTTCCTGGAAATTCCAAAGGTGCACAAAAGAGCATCTTTTTAATTTCTGTCAAGCAGGAATGTGTCTGTAGCCAGCAAGGTCCCAGAGGTTCAGATCCAAAGCTCTGAAACTCAGTTTTTCACTATGTAGGCTACTTCAACTGGGGAGGAGAAGGGGCAAGATGACTTTTTTGGGTCTTGAAGGGAAATTATACTAAATTGTTCCCTGTTTGAGGTGAGGCTCGTTTCTTGGATTTGAGCTCATGGTGAAACAGGCAAAAATAGTGCTAATGCACAGCTGTGTATTAGCAGTATTTTCCATTCATCTGACAGATGAAACAATGCTGCTGAAGTTTAATGAACAAATAATCATGCATTATCTTGTGAGGTAGTCCTTAGAAGAAAGAGAAATATATAAAACTAAAATCTGCATAAATGAGGAAAGATGAGGAAAAGCACTCAAATAATTCTGCTGGTTTTCCACAATATTGCATTATTTGTTATTTTAGTTTTCTTATTTTATTTATTACTTTATTCTTCTGGCTAAATTTTGAGGTGCAAACTTCATTAAAACAGTCCATTTTCCATCACCAGTTTCTTATATTTGCTGGTGTTTCAGAAGACATGTGAGCTAATAATTGTTGAGTTTAGGGAAGGGCCAGTTTGCTTTCTCCCCAGACATTATATTTTTACAGACATGGCATGCATTCATTCCACTGTTTCCTCTTGCTTCCAATTTTCATAGAGTGAGAGAGAAACAAGCTAAACATGTGAGGGCATGTTAAAAGAGAAACAAGCTAAACATGTGAGGGCAAAAAAAGAAAATCGATAAACACCCTTTATAATGTTTGCTGATGGGGAGGATAAAAAGGAGGATTCAACATAGAAGGTCCCAATTAGGCACACACTAGTGAATGAGCAGTTTAGTTTTAGCTGGCTGTTTGCACCAGGAGGAAGTACCTTCAGTGGGAAGAGACTTCTCAGGTTTTGCAGCAGCCCTAGAAGCAGGATGTGAGGACCATGTTTTGCTTTCCACCTGCTCTGCTGGATGTGTGCAGGCATTTGGAGTCGAGTTAAGGTTTCACATGACCCTGAGATTGTCTCTGTCACTTAAGGGATGAGAACAAGTCCTGACAACCTCCAGGACCCAGGGGAAGATTTAAGAAAATGCAGTGTCATATTTGGTTTTTCCTTGCTCTTTATCAAGCTCAGGTCTCCCTAATCTTGACAATGGCACCTTGAAATACAGGTTACAAGTTAGGCCTGTTCAGTGACAATATTTTTTCTTTGTCAGTCAGCATCAGGAAGGTAAGGGGCAGCTGGATCAATCTTTAGTCTCTCTACATGCAGTGGAAGTCTACACCTTCCCTTTTCTTTCTTGTCTCAGTAGACTGTGGAGGTGGATCAAGGAGGAGGGGGACTTTCAGTAAGAGAAGAGTGGGAAGGTAAATGCCGTCTTGTGACTAGCTCCTTGCTGCATGTCCTTCAGAATCAGCAGTTTGGTGCATGGGATATTTGCATATAACTTACACTTTGGAATGAGCATGTCAGAAGTCATTTGCATTGGGAAGACAATTGTAGGTCAAACACGTTTCATATTTTTCCATATGCTTCATTGTGAATACATACAGAGTAACATTACTTTTATATAGGCTGCTTTTTGACCACAGTAAGTCTCTCAATGTTGGTTGGAGCTCAAGAATTAAGTAGTTTTAAACAGGGTTTAAAATCTGAGATAACTGAAGCTGTTTTTAACACCTAGATTGTGATTTGGCTCTCTGCAGTCTTTGTCTTCTCAGTTGTTATCCGTTTTAGCATGGCTGATAAGAGCTGTTGTCATGTGCTGTGCGTTCTTTGTCTCAGCCATGAGGATGCTGACTTCCTCCCTTTTATTTCAGGAGGTCATTAGTGCTGATGAGATTAGAGGTTTATAACTTCAGGTCCAAGTCATTATTCCTGATTTAATCAATGCATTTGAAAATGTTTCCTCTAATAAAATTGTAATGACTTTGTATGATTTGTCATGCTTACCAAAAACATGGTTTAAAAATCTTTGTATTTTGAGGCCCTGGGCTTCTAGAGAAGAGTAGACATTAGTAGATCATTGCTGGGCCAATTTCCTGCCTCTCTGTCTGTCTGTGCTGTAAATCAGAATAACCTAGTCAGTGTAATTGCAGTGATGTACAGCCAGCCTGGCACTGGAGTCAGGCCTTTGCAAACAGCATAAAACCCTGGGAGAGGTCCCTTGTGCGGGCGTGATTGCTTCTCTGCCGCCACCTTCATCATTCAGCGGGGTGCTTTGCCTCCCTGGGAAAGAGACTATCAGCAGGCTCATGATAAAGGAAAAAATAACCATCTATAATGTAGAGGCTTCACTGGAGAGATGGCTTTTATGTTGCAAGGGGAATGAGCTAAATAGTCTCCCACAGTTACTAAGGTAAGGGGAAAGCAGCAGTGTTGCAGTGGAGCTGGGTGTTTGTTTAGAGGCTTTTGAAGAAAATTCATCTAAATGCTTGGTTTTCAGGAATGCTCCTGGAATGTGCTAGGACTGCTATTTAATTCAAATTACCTCTCTCTTAAACAGTGTATTGTATGCATTTGGGTTCAGGCAGGTGAAGAGGGAACAGGGGACATGAATTTACTGTATGCCAGGTGGATGAGTCCCCTGTTTGAACATGCAGCTGCTGCTCCGCGAGCTGGTCCCCCAGGTCAGCTTTTGTGGGTTGGAACAGGAATGGAAATCACATGAATGATTTTGATCTTGCAGGTGATGAACTGATGCAAGCGGGGAGGATTTGAGTGTGTCTAAGGTCAAATGAGGGGTCTGTGGGAGGGGTGACAATTTTATGAGCTCTTGGCACTGCTTAGTGTCCAAAAAGCAGATTGGTGGAGTTGTTGGGGTAGGTGCAGTTGTGACTGAGGGGCTGCTGGCAATGCACTGGCAGCAGAGGGGTGTCAACTCACTGGGATTCCCTCTGCATGGACTTTGGGGCTGGTACTGCTTCTCACTGCTCCCGGAGAGGAAAAGCCTCCCTGTATGGCAGTGCTTATGGTATAAATGACCAAGTCCTTCTGCCCTCTGCCTCTAACCCTAAGCCACTTGCTCCTTCTCAGCCTAAAAGCAGTGTGTGGCTAGGAACACCAAGAGAGGTTTTTGCCTGTGTGTTTTAGCAGCACGGTGGATACGGCAGCGTAACTGGCAAATCACAGTAGGCAGATGGCAGGTCTCGCACTAGGAGAGGATGTGTAAACGACCAAAGATAGGTTTTAACAGCCTTTTTCAAAGCCAGAAGTTTGTCACTGTATAAGCTCTCAGTCTAAACATCCCTGTGAAATTTCATGCCTCGAGTCTACTAGTAGTTTATTAAAGAGTTTTGGCAACTGAAATGGATGCTGTGAGTCACCATGTGCACGCATGAGTGGGGGGTGTCTTGCCTGTCTCAGGCATTTGCTGCCTCTGTGCCGGCTGATGGGATTACCCAGCTGGCCAACCTGCCTCGAGTCTGCAAAGGACAAAGCCGAAGGAAACCCTTGGAAACAGTCATGCACAAAATGCTTTTGTTTGTTGACAAGTTAGAGCAGAGCCACTGCTGGTGAAGTGGTGACACACTGAGTGTCTCTAGCTACCCGCGTGCCTTGTGCCTTTGGGCATTCACTGGTGCCCTGCTGCCACTGGAGGCTTGGTTCAGTTTGACCTTTAGTCTTAAGGATAAGAACTGCTGATTGCCTTCTGCATCCCCAGTCTTAGCTGTGCAGGGCTGCGTGGGGGTGTGCTGGTGCTCTGCAGGCAGATGAAAAGATCAGGCTGGCCCTTCTCCCATTCTGACCTCTCTTCTTTTTTTTTTTCCCCAGACTGATCTGTTTTAACAGCAAGACTCAGTTAAGGAGAAGAGTATTTCCTGTACAAATTGCCCTGTGCAAATATGTAATGTAATTCAGCTCTGTGGAACTGCCATATTTTCTTCCAACATTAGTGCTGGTGCTGCCCATTAGTAATATCCATTTTCTTTTTTCAGCTGTTTTAATACTGTAGAGAAATCATTTTCAGTTCCCAGGACCTGACAGGTAGAGTGATGTTAGATACCTCAGCAGCAAGGAAGCTGAGGATTAATACAGTCAGATTGCCACAAAATTAGGCTCAAACCATTAGCAGCTGGAGCAGCAGCTCACCATCAAATCAGCAACCCAAAACTAGCTGTAGTGATTAAAGTACCCTCCTTTTATTGACGTCAATAGTGCAACTGTCAGTAACATTTGTTGAGAAGGAAATGTGCTCTCAGGAGAACCAAGGTTTTCTTTTTCAGATGCTTTTTTAATGAGGATGGTAAGCTGAACTGAACGAGGTGTCAAAAGCTCTATCTTGTCCCCTTCAGAAGTGTGCTGCTGATGCCTGACAGCCACTTCTACATGGGCCCCTGTTTATTTCTTCTGTCCTTTGTTTCTAATTTTTTCAGCCTCTTTGTGTATTGCTATTCTCACTGGTCTTTTTCCCTTTTTTTCTTTGACTTGAACTCTGTGACTCATGCCTTTATTTTTGTTTATGTTCCCACTCTCCTTAAGGGCTCCCCACTCGCTGTAAGAGTACATTGCAATATGCAACATTTCATTGTCTCTCTTATTTATTTCATAGCTAGAAAATGAAATTAAGTCATGGAATGGGGTTTATTTGTGGATTCAGAGAAAGTGTTTCAGCAAATGACCAGCAGCATCAGTAGAGCCTGGTTGTGTATGGTGCTGGGCCCAAAACGTGTGCACTTAGAAATTCAGGCTGAAGCTGGTGACTAGTTTGAGGACAAAGTTTATTCCTTTTACTTCTTTGAACCAAACAGATGAACCTCTGGAAATATAAGAAACCATAGCTTTGGAGAGAAGAGCTGCAGGTCTCACTTCGTGACAGAGATCCTGTGGATCTGTAGATTGAACAGTCTGATTAAAATCGTTGTGAGTTTGAAGTTAGGAGTAGGTCCAAAATGGGCCTTGGGGAGCACCCCCGGGAGCTGTTGGTAGGTAAATGCTGGTGTCAAACCAAGTTAGGTCATTTGAAGCAATTAGCAGTGGGAAGAAGAGGAGTTAGGCTTCTCTAGAGCAATGGCTGTGGGAAATGGGTGTTGCACTGCATGGCTCCCCTGTTATCACTTCTCCCCTGGTGGATGTTTTTGGAGAGGTGGAAGGTGGTGTTCAGCCACTGCATTTGAGTCCCACCCAAATGCTGGGGGAAGCTGAGGCAGATGAGCACATGCTGTGTGTGTTTGTGTGGGTTGCTAGTGGAGCTCGAGGCTTCTGTTTTGCTAAGGGGCCATTTTTGGCTTGGTGAGTGAAAAAGCTGTTTGGAGTTTCCTGAGTCATGTATTATTACTGCTATACTGCATTTAGGAGCTATTTGGTTTTGTTTTCTTGCTATTTGACTAATAGAGTTCAGCTGGGCAGTCCCTGATCCTGCTGGCGTGTTACTGGCAGTGAAAGGTGAGTTTAGAAAGAAAATAGACTCCTGAAACTTAATTCTGTGGTGCCAGTCCCTGCTGCTGGCTGAGCAGACCATTGCTTCAAACTCTTGCTCTTAGGTGTTTCTTC
>NW_005054298.1:26088721-26092740 GCF_000277835.1 Geospiza fortis | reverse complement strand
ACTGACATTTTAATTTTCAGTTAAAAGATTTTAATTAAAATCCAACATAATTTGGTATGAAAAATGAGATTGAATTGGTGTTATACATGCAGACTGAACTAATGTCAATTTATGTATCAGTTTCAGGAACAGCTCTGTCTGATTAATCCAGGCAGTAGCAATGTTTGCTGGAAGGGGCTCTAGTTGCTCTTTTTGTATAATTCTGCCATTATTCTACCAAGATAATTATAGAGAGAGAAGCTTTGTGCTGGTTTTCCCAGTTTTCCTCTGATAGAGTTCTTTTCTTGTTCTGCTTCTCTCTTTCTGGATGCTATGTAATCATCCCTGCAAGATGCTATTGCCCTCTAGGCTTCAAGGAAAGATTTGTGTGGAGAAAGTCTTTGCTCTTGCAATGCCTCAGAATGTACCATTTTATTTTTTATCGATTCAGGTTGCATTTGGAGAGGTGTTGGTGGAATCCCTTCATAGCTCTGTCTTAGCTGTGTCTCAGTGTGTGATGTGTTCTTACACAGCTGCACACTGGTGCTGGTGTGCCTGTGTGCTCATGCCCCTGTATCCTGTCTCAAGCCACAGGACTTAGCACAGCTTTACTCTCAAGTCCTTGTGTTAGTCACAAATGGAGTATAAACATGTCCAGGATGTGTATTTAAAATGCATCTATTTGCCAAACATTGTCTCTTCGCAAAGGCTTAAATAGAAAACACAGGATGATTTTCCAGGCCTTAAGTCCCGTTTTTCCCAGTAAAATAAACACTTGCATCTGATCAACTTAAGAGACATTTTTGTCTCTGAAAATTCCGATTAAGCTATGGGCAGCATGTAATTTTCATGGTGGGGCTGTGCATATGGACTGCTTTGGAACCTGGTTTTGGGTTTGTGCAGCAGCTCTGCACAAGGTCTGCTGAAACAAACATTTTTTCATGTCATCACTTAAAAGTCTTTAAAAAGGAAATGGCAGAGGTAGTGAGGCACTTGTGTATGTTTTCTGGTATTATGTGAGTAAGAGCTCTCAAATACAAGAAGGAAAAACTGAGCCATTTATTGTACCTTAATTATTGGGGAACTCATAGTGAAAGGGGTATGATTCAGCTTAAGAGGCTTCAAGTCCATGTCTCCTGCCTGCCCTCAGATTATCTTTATGGTCAGAAATGAAAAGTGTTGTTTTTCGGGTATGTAGTCTGTATTTTTTCTGGAAGATATTCCAAGCAATCACGTTGAAAAAACAGTTGGGAATGATGTGTGGTGTCTTTTCTGCAAAGAGACATTTTATTTTACCAAGACAACTGTTTGACTTATTTCTGTTGCATGCTGCTACGTTCCTACCATGAAGATATGATTCACAAAACATGTAGGTTTGATACAGAGCTTGAGCAGCCTCTGAAAACAGAGGGGTGGTTTTGTGGCTCGGTATTACAACATGTCAGCAGTATTCACAGCATGTCTGCCTTCTGTTTCCTGCATGATTGTGGATGCCTCAGAGATCAGCAAAGCACTAAAATATCTCTTAAGTTTCACCGAGTACAGTAGATCTGTGTTTAAACGCTTCATTGACTCAGCAAGAGCTGGGGATGTATCATCTGATCTGTGCTTCATGCTAAACGAAGTAATGGAACTTACTGTGTGGATATCACTCTGGAGTCAGATCTGTAGCTTCAGTGGTTCTAAGTACCTCTGACTCTGTGTATGATATATGGGACATCTGTCCTTGAGTTTTTCAGAAACAGGATGCAAGGAAAACCTGCTTCACATGCACTCTTGTGTATTTGCCTACTGGATTTCAGAATTTGATTTCAAGCCCTGTATTTTCAGGCAGCAGAGAAAGAGGAAGCTCCAAGCTTAACATAAAGGTATCCAGAATGAGTGTGTCACCAAAAGTAAACTCCAAACTATGAGAGGTAACAGCCCAGCTCAGTTAATACTCTAAAAGTGTTCTGCCCTTCGGTTCTTCACAGGTTTAGTTATATCACGTCACCTGCTTCTGATAACCATGTTGATCCTGAAATCAAAGGATATATTCAGCACCCTTCAAAATTTGTCCTTTGTAATTTAATATTTTGGGTGATTTCTGGATGGTATAGGTTTCATGGTTTCATACACTTTCCCAGTGAAAGTGCACCTGAGTTTATTCTGGGGCACGTTCTTACTGATAGGAGAAAACAGTTTTCTGTGAGAGTTTAGGAAGGAACCACAGATTGAGGTGGGGCTATGCCAACTTGACAACCAAAATCTCTGTATTGCTGTGGTGGTGCACAGTGCAGTGCTTGTTGAGTTACCACATTTCACTTGGAGCTCTGAAATCAGTGTTTGAGTTTGAAAATACCAGAAATGGTTGCAGGGTGGAACATTCCTTTTATATGAGGGCAGTAACACTATTTCAGTTTGCTGAGCTACAAGAGTGTGCTTTAATCAACAGGGTAATTTAGCAATTACAGAGTATCTGATGTGCCTCAATTTACCTAGTAGCTGAGCAACTCAATGACCGGTCATGTGTCACTTTTAATTGTCTTTGCAAAATGCGTTAGAAATGTATTATTTCCCAGAGTGCATAGTTAAGAAACACGTTTGCCACTTTACTGCTTTACTGAGAGTTGATTATCTTTCTCTTAGTTACTAATGATCCCAGAATAAAACACCCTATGGGAAAGAAAATGAACTGATTTGGCTTATGTATAGGCATAAGGAGGAACATATTTTTAATAAGCTTCAATATTGATTCAAAGTGAGAAAACAGCAGCAACAAAATCCACTGAAATTAATAAGGTATGGAGTTTAGTGTCTATGGTAGTTCTAAAAATATTTAATTTTTGTTACTCTGTGTGTAAAATATCTGGTACTGTTACAGTGTTTTTGTACTTTTCTCCTTACTCCAAAGATGTCTTAAAATAGTATATCCAGAAAATATGGTACAGTTAAGAGTGGGACTTCCACAAATCTCATACATTGCTCCTGTGGGCTAGATTCTGCATTCATTAAATTGAGCTAAATAAACAACAATTGCCTTGTGTGAACTAAGAGAATTCAGTGTGGTTTGGATCAATGTGAGCATTAGGGCATTCATATTTTACTGCAGCCTCTGCTGAACTACAAGACAGAAGTATGTGCATACCATTTACCATATCCAAGGACATTGTCTAGGCTGTTTTCTCTCTTTTCTATGTTTTTGCTTTAGGAAACATGATGGTAGTGTTAGAAATTGCGCTGCAAATAATGCATGCTGTATGCAGCAAGTAGAGCTGTTCTGCAATTACATAAGGTAATTTAGATGAAAGAGCCTCTGTGTTCTGTGTCTGAGAGAGGAGACTTAATTAAGACAGACAAATTCTCCTGGGTATAACAAAGCAATTCTCTGGTTACAGCCCTGATTAGAATGCAGTTCTTCTAAATGCATTACCAAAGTCTTCATTATTATAATTAAACAGATATAAAATATGTTGTCCCTTCATTGCATAAAGCTTTGCTTTAGGGTTAAGATGAGAAATTTCATCAAGAGCTTTGAAATGAGAAGCTGACAAGCAAAGCAGGCGATTTCTGTATTTTTCTATAATTTTTGTATTTTTGTCCTTTTTAGTATTCCATTTAAAGACTGGTGCTTAAAAGAAAATCTTAAGCAGTCTATTTACAGCAATATTATTTTCCTGAGGCAACCAGCTAGGAAAAACTAGTGTTATCTGTAAAATGGAGCTCAGACACTGGCCTCTCCCAGGTATGCTGGGTTTGGAGCAGTCCAGCCTGAGGAATGGGTGTGCACGCCTGTGTCCAGGGCATTCACTGCTGCTGGTTTCCTCCAGAGTGCTTTCTTGCTTACCTCTGGCCTCTTCTTTCCAAGAGTTAGCAAGTCCTGCAGCTGAATAGAGATGTTGCTCCAAGGTGAATAAAGGGGAAAAGTATATGTGTTTGGGAGCATTCATTGCTCATACATCCAACTAAAGGAACTGATGAAAAATAACAAGAAAGAAGAAGGGGAGGAGTTGACTTCAGGAAGAAACGGACTTTTTCTCAATATTTGTCTTTTCACTGTA
>NW_005054298.1:26039866-26088680 GCF_000277835.1 Geospiza fortis | reverse complement strand
GGAGGGATTACCTTTAAAAGTCTCAGAAAGCCAGAGCACTGGGGTTTAAAAAGGATTTGAGGAGCTGTTGGATGAACAAATGCACAGTCACAGCTATTTTAATCTAAACACAATATTAACAAATGAACAGTGTGACCGTGGGGACTAAGTGTGTGTAAGTGTTTGTAAGATTAAAGCTTAAAATGAGCAACAACTGAATCACATTTGCAACACAGTTGTTGCAAATCATAATCTATTTTAAAGGGCCCATTGAATGAACTGTGAGTTCTGAGCTGATTTTTGTGTATGCAGAAGTGGTTCCCAGTGCTCACTTATGTCACTCTTCTGCTACCACTTATTCACACTCACAAAACTAACTGTGGCCAGTGTTTAAGTGTCCTTGAGTACCCTCTCAGATTGCTCTGGGCAGTGTTGGTGTTAGTGACAACTGTACAAGATAAGGGAAGCCTTGTGGTTTAGCAGTGGGGCCTGTGGCTTTCTGTCCTTGAGAAGGCAAATACCAAACTTGGACCTCTTAAAACAAAAAGCTTCTCCAAACCCCAGCCCAACTGCTCCTGCCCCCAGTGCCGGACACCCCCTTTTCTGCCATGTGTCCCTCCAGGTGAGGGGATGGGTGAAGACTCTGGCAGAGGCTGCCTTTTCTCTGAAGGTGCTGAGATTTGTGCATCAGAAACATTTTTGAGTCTTGTGGAAACCACGAGACAAATCCAGAGCAGACAGTGTTTCCTCAGAGTCTTCCTGGGCTTCTGAGCTGAACTAGAAGCCAGGAGGTTCCCACTTTTCTGGCTGCAAATCCAACATTTTTCTTCTTGCTCAGCATTTTCTAAATGTTGCAAGTGTACAAAACTATTGGAGATTTGAGGTGTTACTTTCTCCACATAAGTGATAAGTTATGTTGCTGCTGAAGTGTAGTTATACAGTGGTTAATTTTTTTTCTAAAACCCCTATAACGACTAATTCATAAAATTAAATGTTAACTGGATGGAGGCAATTACACCAGGTTGGTGATATAATTAAACTGTAAAAATTCAGTATAAAACCCAAGGGATTGTAATACTCAGGCATGCACATAATTTAATTCTAAGATAAAAGATTTATGATTATTCAGCAAATATAAATATATGACCAGGATAGAACTATACTATAATTGCATTCCTTTATTTGTTAAAAAAATCCTAAACCAAATAAGCAATTGGGTTTTTTTCTCCCTAAGATATGGGCTCTGGGAAATAGGAGAGTTTTACCCTTGAAGGTGGTTAATTTTGAGGGAGTTAGATTAAAAATTGTAGCACATCTCCATAGCAAACCAGTTATTCTTTAAATAAATTGGATGTTTATGGTGCTGCAGTTTGCAGCTTATCAAGGTGCTTGTAACCTGATTCTGTGTCTGCATTGGTAAAAATTTGGAATATGCCTACTTATGAGAGTCACATAAGATTTAATGAGGCTACCACAGCTGTTCCTTGAATCCTTCTTTCCCTTCTATTATTGGAGAAATCTGTGTTTTGCTTGTAAGGGAGATGTTTAATTTGTCATACCGTTGCTAAGTGCACCACTGAAATAATTGTTTCACTTGTACTTTGTTTTCAGCCCTGCCAACTCCTTTAGCAGTGTAAGAGCACATTTTATGCCTTGAAACTGCTCTGATACCAGCAGGCATGATTTATGTGTAAACCTTGCTTTTCAGCCCGAGGGTGCTGAAGGGGGATGTCTGCTATGCGCTGTGCCCATAGATGCAAAGCTAAAAAGCTGTAGATGGGAGTAAAATAAAAATAAAAAATATTTGAGGAATTTTTGAGCCTGTGGTTAAGTACTGCCACATTTCGGTGCCCACATTGTATAGGAGCAATCAGAAAGCATTTCCTGATCCTTGCTTTGTGATAGAACTTGTTGACAAGGTGTCAGCACAAGGGTTAATAAATCACAAAGGGGACAGTGCCACCTCCATGCACACAGGTGAGCTGTGCAGTGCCGGGGCTGTGCAGGGACCTGTGCGTTATAGGTCAGATAAAACACTGCCCTGTCTTGCCCATATACTTCATATTCAGCTTTATGTATTTTATCTCAACCTATTTAATAATCCAATTACAACTGACAATTGGAATTTTTAAAAAAATCCCATTAAACCAGTTTAATTACCTAACTTTATTGATTTTTGTAACTTCATCGCTAATTTTAGGTATAGGGGCTGATCTGAATTGGCATAAATGTGATTAATGAAGAAATAATTTAAGTTGATTAAAAAGGGTTTAAAATAATGTGATTAGCCTATTGAGATTTGTGTGGCTTATTGGATTACACATTTTATTCCTGGAGGACTGCTGTGAGATTCAGAATGAAATTAAATTGGTCACCCTATTTTGGGCCCCCAGTGCTTGGTAATCTCCAGTGCCATGATGCCAGACCAGAAGGCACAGTCCCATTCAACTGTTTTCTCTTGGAAAAACATGGGATTTAATTTTTGAGTTAATACCTAAATAATCAGGCCAAAAAATAGCACTGAAGTCTGGTCTGCTCTCCATTAAATAGGGCTTAAATGAAATCTTGTTTGATCTTGTGGGATGTCCTTTTAGAAGGAAACAGGTGCTGGTGAAAAAGTGATGAAGACTCTCCAGCATCCTTGGGAGATTGTGACCATTGTCAGTTTTGCTTTTCTTGTTTAGAGTCTTGGCTTCATTTTAAATGTGGCAATTTCCAGGATTTAAAAGAATGTATCACTCGATAGTACTGATCTTCACATCATCTTTATATAATTGTCTTCATAATCAATGATCCTTGTGGATCCCTTCCAGCTCAGAATATTCTGTGATCTAAAATCTATGACAACATTAGTCCACATTTTGAGTTTCTAGCAGATCCATAAGGAAATTTTTAATTTGAAGGACTTCTTAAAGTACATCAATTAAGGGTTTAATTAAACTACTCAATTGATAGCATTACATTCTGAGTAAAAGTGCCCAGATATCCCTTAATTAGGGCACAGGGTGTCTGTTAAGTTTTTTCCTTATATTCGTGCACATTTTTATTATTACTAATATAATAATTATTAATACAGACAATATATGTGTTACACGATAAGAATCTATAACCCTTTACTTGAATGTATTTTCCAAAATCTTCCTGATTCTTGTGGCACTTATGAACTTCCCAATTTTCAAGGTAGTTTCTAAACTGAGAGCATTACATGATGGATAAATACAACAATATTAGAGCTTTTCTATCCCGAGTAGATACCATGTTTATACAACTAAGTATACTGTTTTGTGCGTGATCTTTCTGTTATATTCTATGCTGATCATCCATGATGACAACGTTGACTTTTTTACCCAAAATTATTCTCCTGTGTCAGAGTCCTGTAAATAATGACTGGCCCTTGTGTTTTTAGAATTATGACATTATTTTGTATTTTGCTCCTTATTGGAAGATTACTTATTTTTTTATGTATTGCCTGTCAAGCAGTCTTTTGACTGCTGACTCACATTCTGTTATTCATCACTGTTGAAATTTGGCTTTGTATCCTCTCCAGACTCCATGTGTATTGATTTTATGCTTTCTTCCAGGTCACTCTAAAAATGCTAAATAGCGCTGGGATAAAGAATGGGTCCCTGCAGGATCCCATTTTAAGCGTTTCTTCATGATAAGTGTTTCACGTTTACTGTTGTATTTGAAAGTTATCATTTATCTTGTGTTTGATCAATTTAATGTCTTCTGAGTTTATTTTTATTGTTGTATCTTCTTAATCAGAATGTCATTCACTACCAAGTCAACTACATTGCAGAAACCATAATACATTAGAGTCTATTACAGTGACTTCATGTGTATCAACCAAACTTTTAATATTATAAAAGCACAGATATCAGGTTAGTCTGACAAGCTCTGTTTTCCATAATGTTGGAAATAGGTAATGCTAATAATCTTTTTATTCTTAATCAAATCTTTTTGCATCTTTTCCATTATTTTGACAGTGAAAATTACCCACTCATAGATGCAGTGCCAGTCAAGTATTTAGAGATGTAATGAAGGGGAGTACCACTTGGGCATGTTTGTCCTTAGCCAGGTCTTTCTAAAATTATTTGGCTTTTCCTCGTGAGTTGCTACTGGCATTCTCTTCTTCTCTTAATTTTTGTCTCAGATGGCTTCAAAGGAGGTTCTGTTACAGAATGAGGATTTGTACAATGCAGTTCTCCTGGGAATGCTGCAGCTGACATCTCCTTTTTCCAGACCTTGATGTTACTACTTCTGCTTGAAGACAGAAAGTGTCTTTCTCTCTTTCTCAGCTTTATATTCCCTGCAGGATGATGAGTCCAATCCATGTCCAAGGTGCACTTGCAGACTAAGAAGGATTAGAGCCTGTGAGCAACCCAAGCACTTGAAAATAGCAGAATAGCAAAATAATAGCAGAATAATGTATCCAACCACTACTAGTGGGAGTAGTAGTGGTTGGATACATTACATCCAATGAGCTGGGTCAGTCCCTTACGAACTATGAGCCTCCTTCCAACTGGAAGTAGATCTGGCACTTGGGGTGTCCTTAGTGAAGGGACTTTTTCTTCAGGGAGAATGGACAGTATCCATGAAAAATCTTCATCAGGGGGTGTCTTCTGTAGGCTTATATGGAGACATTGTGTGTGCGTATTGAAGTGTCATACAGGAATCTGTTTCTCTCTCTACGTGTTGCTTAATGCATAAAGGGAGAGCTACTTGCACTGATGGAAACCAGTTGGATGACACTTCAAAAACAATGGCAGAAAGCTCTGGAAAGTGGTAGCCTCATTGTAGACTCTCGTCATCTTGTGTGCTCTTGGAAGTTTTTCAACCTTGGCTTCATGGCCCTACTTCTAAAAAAGAAGGGAAAAGTGGTAACTCATCATGGTATCATGCCAGAAAATAAACCCTTCTTGCATTGTGTGCTTTTCATTTCCAAAAAAGCATTTCCAGATGGAGTCTTTATGTGCTGCTGGTTTATTATTTTGCTCTAATTTGTCATTTAAACAGCAAAGGTAAATCTTCTTCAAGGTAAAATTGAATAAATTTGGTAGTGCTAGTCATTTAAAAAAGAAAATGAAAAAAGCAAGTATAAAACAAAGCATTTCTTTAACAGCAAATCATTTTGGTTCAGGTGTTTTTTCTGAAGATCTGCTCCAGGCATTCTTTTGTATCTCCTTCCAGTCTTACACAACAGTACTTGAAAGTGTTTTTTAGTAATGGAGCAAAAGAGGAAATCAGCCAAGCCATTATAGCCTCCCCTCCTCTTGATCTTTTCCATGGGGACTCTTTTCTTCACTCACTTTCCCTGCCCTTGCAGTGTACCCATTTTGCAGGGTGACTTTTTTCACGAGAAGCCGACCATAGTTGTTATTATAGGTCTTGGTGAGAGCCCAGTGCCCATACCCAGTGTCCTGGTAATCCTGGGGAGCTGAGGAAGCCTGCTGTAAATACAGGTATTCCTCACAGTTCCCCAGGACACTTTTCTTTCCTGTGTCTGAGCTCCCTTAGTTCTTGCTCTCTATGAACTGTGATAGTGCTGAGGCATCTGTGTGGAGCTTGTGCTTGAGTTAAGCTGCTGGTTAGTGACAACTCACTGGCTTTGCAGACATGGCAGTGGGACTGTTTTGGCATTTGGAGAGTCGCTGGACTCTGTGTTCTGAAGCTGTTTCTCTTGCATGCGTCCATGTTGTATTTTTGGTTGGCTTTAAATTTTCTGTTTGTTCCATTACTTGTAGTTCAGCTTTTAACAGTGCATGTGTTAAATTTTGGATCTGGTCTTTGTTCCCCATGTTCACAAATCCCTGAATTAGTAGGAATTTAGCTTGAAGAGACTACCAAGGTTGATCTCACTGCAGTAACATTGCTCTTGCAATCTTCTGAGCTGTGTGTTAGCCCAAGTGTGACTGGCAGCATGCCCATAGCTGCCCACAGCAGGGATAAGGTGGTTTGGCTGTTCAGCCCCTATGCAAAGGTAGCTGCTTTGTGCCATGAGTTGTCAGCCTGGATAAATTTTGAGTAGGCAACCTTTTCTTTGTTGACATGTGAGTTGTCACAGTGGGTATGTACCTGATGCTTAGATCCTATAGGGCTTGCCAAGAAAGATTAGAGGGAGATTTATCACACCTTAATTTGGTGTGATAGCAGGGACTGTGAGAAGAGTTGATTAAATCTGCAGAATGGGTAGTCCAAGGATACTCTCTGAGGATGGTCAGAACATGGCTGAGATGTACAGAAGAAAGCTTTGTGTGCTAAGGATGAATACTGACTTCCAGCAATCATTGCTACTGTTCTAATCATGTGCTGGTACTGTGGGTTCAAGCTTTGATCTACATCTGATCAAATGGACTGAGCCTCAGAGGTGTATGAGATCCAGTTGCAGCCCTGGCTCAGGCTTTGACTTTGTGGTTTTTTGGATGGTTTGTATAAATGTTCCATGCTCTGGCTTACTTCATTCTAGAAAAATTACTCTATCATTTGTCAACCTGCTACACAGTGCTCTGAGTGCCATTAGTGACTCACTGACTTTACTTTCTCTTTAAAGGTACATTTTCCACCACAAGTACAGAAAGCCTTAAGGTTTTCAGAGACTGGGATTCTGTCTTTGTATAACTGAAATATCTAAAAGTATGCCCCCCGAGATTATCCTGTAGAGTTAATTAGTTTCTCTTAGAAAACAGAAAATCCGGTAATCAGTTGGCCAGTTAACTGGATCACCTGGAGTTTCCAGAGCAGATAGCTTTTAGGACTGTTTATTACAGTCTATTTGTGAGGACAGACTAAGCTGTCTATTACCAATTCTTAGTGCTAGGTTCAGGAGAATTGTCAAAGATTAGAATCAAATTGGTGAAAATGTGAATTGGTTTTTTTGGGAAAATAGCTCTTAATCACATTTAAAGAGTTTCTCTCTCAGGATTATTACTGAATTTCACATCCTTTCACAGGAACCCTGCAGATCTTTAAGGGTTTTTGGTGTCTTTGGGTAGGTGATGGTTTTTGCCTTTCTTATCCTCTTTAGCAGAATCCTGGAAGACTGTCAAGGCTTTCAGAGAGTCTTCAGGTAACTTAATTTCAGACTAATAATAATTCATGAACTTGACCTTTCTGTGCAGGTTTGCTCTCTGGTTCTTATTATTGCCCTGGTTCCTAACTTTAGATGGGCAATTTATGTCCTACAGTTTTGACAAAGAGGATGAGATGAGGTGGAGAGCACGTTTACTCAGGTTTTTTTCAAATCCCACTTATTTATTTCTGTTAGCTCTTTGATTTAAACAGCAGAAGTTTGAGCAGTCAGAGGTCAGGGTGAATGGGGTGGAGTTTTCCCACAACTGCTGATGTCTTAGTGATCCTACTGTTTATATATCCAGTCCCTCTGACGAGGATGATGTGTTCAACAGGAGAGCTTCTCCTATTTTGGGAGTGTGCTTAGAGCGGTGCTCTGAATCCCTGAATACTTCCTTTAAAAACATTGAGAAAATATTAGGATGCACACAGGCCAGCACACAGATACATCTCCTTGGTCCTTAATGATTTCAGAGCAGTAGTGCATATGCTGAAATCTGAGTGCATATTGATGTGGTCTTGTGTTTGAGGTCTTGAGGTATTTTATATAATTGATACTGTGCAGGCTCAGGAGCAGGAGGGAGATGGAGTCGTCCTGTTGGATCACCTTGTAGGGGATAACCAAAGAACTGAAAGAAACCTTAGTTCTGAATCACTTTGAAAAGTGTCTTGCCTTGGAAACACAGGGTTTCCCATGTAAGCAGAGAATTCCTTTCTATGATTGCACATTGCATGCAAACTGATTGTGTTTGTTTCCAGGAAGAGTGTTTTGTAATGATCTTAGAGTAGAAAATCTACAAGCTAGGTCCTCATTTTCCCATTGATGTAGATATTTTTTAGCAAATATCATCCTTTCTTTTTCATCTTTCACTGCCACAATAAATTCAGTTCCATCAGTACATCAGACTGAGGGTAAAGGGCAGTCCGAGGCCAGGTACTGTCCTGTTACCTAGGCAAGATCAATTTTGAGGACCTTAGCATCATGGAGAAAGATAGACTTTCCACTTCCAAGATTCAGGGCTGCATCTATTTGTGCTTTCTGATTGCTTTGGTTAATGAAGAGAAACAAGTGCTCCTGCATGAGTGAACACTGAGGAGAGGTTTTTTGATAACTTGCGGTGGGAATGTTGTTGGCAGGTAGCACAAGAGAGCAGGTTTCCTATCTAGCCATGTAAGATGTTGGCAGGTTTTAGTTTGCTGGGTGACTGTGCTTGTTCCTGTTCTTAGTATCCAGTAAAATGGAGCAGCAGTTTAGCCACTGGAGACACTGCAGCACAGTACTCTTAGCTGGATGTCTTGTTTTGGAAGATCAATCTGTTGAAATTGGATTAAGGTAGAGAAAGCAATAGCTGCAGTAAAATTAGAACACTAAGTCTGGAGTCTCAGTTGAACAAGCATAAGATCAGTGGGGAGGCACAGGGTATGGAAATAGTCCCGTCCAGGCATCGATGTGAGTGGGACCCAGTGGTGGGAGGACACTCCTCTACTCCGCAGGGTGGTCACTGGGGCTCTGGAAGCATGTGGCCTGGCTAAACCATGGTGTCAGGATCCAGAGTGCCTTGTTCCAGCATTAGGAGTGTGCTAATGCAAAGGTGACTGCCTGGGCTGTCAGTCTGAGAAAACAGCATTGGAACTTACAGAAAAGCCTTTTGACTTTTTGCAAAATTGGAATAATTAACTTTGTGATAATTATGAATGAAAACTTTCACATTATATCTAAAGTAACAGCTCTCACTTTGAAAGACTAAGGCTGCTCATAGTCTGGAGAGACCAAGAGGGGAACAGCTGATGCAGCAGTAAGCTCACTTAGCAATTGCAGTTTTGTGGGGTTTGTGTGTGTTATACATTAGATGGAGGGCATTGTTAGTATCATTTAAAATAATCCCATCACTGTAAATTATAATTAAATATTGTTAATTGTAGGCAATTAGTCTGTGGATTAGGCTTCAATTCTGTTCCATTGATTGAAAGATGGGGGGAAGTCCTGCTCTGCTATGAAGTGCCGTTGTACAATCTGATGTTCCTTACATACCACTAAGTACAAAAACAAAAATATCCATCAAAAATAAAAGCAGGTAAAGATGAGACAGAGGATAATCTAATCCCCACGAAAATCCCTGAGGGGTTAAGGCTGAGTGTTAAAAGGAAACTTTTTGTTTGCTCATGAGGTCAATTAAGGGTTTTTTTTTTCCCAGCTGAATACCTGAAAAATGGCTGATTAATTCCCTGACTTGCTTTGATCAAAAGACAGGTATCTTGGAACTAAAAATAAATGTCTTTTATTTTTTGCAGAAAATAAAGTATTTACATAACATTTGTGCCTCCCTAGTTAGGACAAAATGTCAGACCTGTAGATAAATCAGATAGGCTGCTCTGATGAGATTTCCAGGTCTGGCCCTGAGGAACCTATGAAGGAATGAATCACTGCAGATTCCAAGGCCATTAACGCATCTAACTATATGAGGAAAATAATCCTAATTAATCATCAACGTTAAATCTAAATACTGCTCCTGTAAACATAAGGAAATAAAAAAGAAGAGGCTCTTCTAAAACCCATGGAGTAATCTGCTACATTCGCTTGTATTCATTAGCTTCTACTGCCTGGAGGTGTTCATAACCAAAGCTATGTATTAAGACACAGTATGTTAATGCAGGAACAGAATATTTTAGCATAAAACTGTAATTTAAAAAGTAGCTGACCTGAGGCACTTGCTTCATTGACTTTCTTCCTGTTTCTTTGAGACCCATTCTCATAAGTACTTAAATAAATGGCAAGAGTAATTATTCTTGTCAGTAGAAGTATCTGTACTAGTTTAATGAGAAATCTTTGTCAGAAGTTTAGAGGTCTTAATTTTGTTCCATGTGGATCCCATGCCTTTAAATTGAGTAGTTAGGGGCCTGGGGGGTGGAAATATTTTGGATGTTATTGAATGAAGTGAGTGAATGACAACAGCAATTCTGTAGAAACATTCATACTGACTAACTTGCTGAAAGTGTCTATACAGACATGCAAATGAAGAGTGGAGAGATCCTTGTGAACACCAAAACTGATGCTCTGTGGCTTGGGGAGCTACACAAGGTTCTGCTCAGACGGTGCAGAGCATCAAAGGACAGAGAGGGGTGAATGGAGGTGCCTGCTAGAGTTGATTCACAGGATTTGCAGAGGAGTATTGCCTGAGCAGGTTGAATGACACAGCAGGTAAACTGCTGCTGAGAGGAACCAGCTGCTGGGGTAGGGAAGGGAAATCCAGGCTGCAGAGGGTTTGGGAGTTGGGTTTTGGCATCTCAGAGCAGATCCTCAGGGACTGTTGGGAAGCTGGTGCCTGGTGCAGGTCTGACGTCTGGGCCTGAGGCAGCAGGCTGGAGGGCTGAGTGCTTAGTCAACATTTCCTTGCCTTGGGGCTCCTTTTCCATTCAAAATTCAGGCAGCTGAGGTCCCTTCAGCAACAGAAGGCAGAGAACTAAGTATTGCTAGTGGCTAGGGAAATAGGAGGGAAAGCAATTTTAACAAGTCTTTCACAATTAATTGCAGTCTTAAGTGATGTTTTAAAAATATTTTTGGTAACTGTTGGGTAGTTTACATACTAATGGGGTAGATGGAAATTATGCAGAGAAAAGAATGATTTATACTTCATAATTATTGTGAGATGTTTTGAATTGATAATATGCAGGGAAAGGTTCAAGTTTAGTTGCTGCACTAACATTACAGACAGCTTTGTAGGCAGCTGGGTTTAGAAGAAGTAGTTGATACTGAGAAGACAATCACATCTGGCTGAGTATTTTCTCAAGAGGAGTTAGAATATATATCCTAAAGGCAAAGGCTTTGGATTGCTTGTCTGGCTGTCCATTTTCCTGCAGTGCTTTGTAGTTATTGTACACAGAAATGACCAGAATAGCTACTTTTCCAAACAAGTGGGGAGATAAGAGAGTGTGATATATCTGGTCTGAAACTGGACATAACGTACACAACTGGGTACTGCCTCCTCACAGCTGTAGCAAGTTGCGGAGATCTGGAAGACAGTTTAATAGCTGCAAATGTCACTCATGAAAACTTGCAATCTCTAATGCCACAGTCAGTCAAGTCACTTTATAGCTCAGTATATTTTATAGGTCAGTAGGGAACTGAATCGTGGGAAGGAATAAGATGTTGTGTTTTGAGGTTCAGAAGAACATTAATTATCTTTACATAAATGTACCTTTTCTATTATTTATGCACTTGTGGAATGGCCAAAGAAAACCTGCTAATTTTTTTTTAAATGTAATTATTCCACAGGATCCTTCAAACCAAAAATGCGGAAGAAAGAAAACAGTGTCCTTCAGCAGCATGCCATCAGAGAAGAAAATAAGCAGTGCCAGCGACTGTATCAGCTTTATGCAGGCTGGGTGTGAATTGAAGAAAGTTCGTCCAAATTCCCGGATTTATAACCGTTTTTTTACTCTGGATCCTGACCTGCAGGCTCTTCGCTGGGAGCCTTCCAAGAAGGATCTAGACAAAGCCAAGCTTGATATTTCTGCTATAAAAGAAATCAGACTAGGGAAGAACACAGAGACATTCAGGAATAATGGACTCGCAGATCAGATTTCTGAGGACTGTGCACTGTCAGTAATTCATGGTGAGAACTATGAGTCCCTTGACTTGGTTGCCAATTCAGCTGATGTGGCCAATATTTGGGTATCAGGATTAAGGTACTTAGTTTCTCGTAGCAAACAACCCCTGGACTTGATGGAAAACAGCCATAATACCCCACGGTTTGCCTGGTTAAAAGCTGTATTTGAAGCAGCAGACGTTGATGGCAATGGCATAATGTTAGAAGATACAGCTGTGGAACTAATAAAGAAGCTTAACCCCACCTTAAAGGAATCAAAGATTAGATTAAAATTTAAGGAAATTCAGAAGAGCAAAGAGAAACTGACAACACGAGTGACAAAAGAAGAGTTTTGTGAAGCGTTCAGTGAACTTTGCACAAGACCTGAAGTGTATTTCTTACTTGTGCAGATATCCAAAAACAAAGAGTACCTGGATGCCAACGACCTCATGCTGTTTTTAGAGGCTGAGCAAGGAGTGACCCACATAACAGAAGAAATGTGTCTAGATATTATACGCAGGTATGAGCTTTCTGAAGAAGGGCGGTTGAAAGGTTTTCTTGCCATTGATGGGTTTACTCAATACTTATTGTCCTCAGAATGTGATATTTTTGACCCAGAGCACAAAAAAATTGTCCAAGACATGACACAGCCTTTGTCACATTACTACATCAATGCATCCCACAATACATATCTAATAGAAGACCAGCTCAGAGGGCCGGCTGATATCAATGGTTATGTCAGAGCTCTAAAGATGAGCTGCCGGAGTATTGAACTGGACGTCTGCGACGGCCCAGATAATGAACCCATTATTTGTAACCGCAACAACATGACATCGCCACTTGCCTTTCGAAATGTCGTCGAAGTAATAAACAAATTGGCCTTCTTTGCCTCAGAATACCCTCTTATTCTGTGCTTGGGGAACCACTGCTCTGTACAGCAGCAGAAGGTGGTGGTGCAACACATGAAAAGAATCTTTGGAAACAAACTGTACACAGAGGCACCTTTATCCTCAGAAGCCTACCTCCCATCACCTGAGAAACTGAAAATGAAGATCATTGTGAAGGGGAAGAAACTGCCCTGCGGCCAGGATGTGTTAGAAGGAGAGGTCACAGATGAAGATGAAGAGGCTGAAATATCCCGAAGACTGTCAGAGGACTTCTCGAGGGAACCAAAGCTGATCTGGCTCTGCAAGGAGTTGTCTGACTTGGTGTCCCTTTGCAAATCTATCCAGTACAAAGACTTTGAGACATCCATGAAATCCCAAAATTATTGGGAAATGTGCTCCTTCAGTGAGGCAGAAGCCAGTCGGATTGCAAATGAATACCCTGAAGATTTTGTTAACTACAACAAAAAGTTTCTGTCCAGGGTATACCCGAGTGCTATGAGGATAGACTCCAGTAACTTAAATCCTCAAGATTTTTGGAACTGTGGTTGCCAGATAGTGGCAATGAACTATCAGACCCCAGGGCCCATGATGGACCTACACACTGGTTGGTTTCTACAGAACGGGGGATGCGGGTATGTTCTCAGGCCTTCAGTGATGCGTGACGAGGTGTCTTACTTCAGCGCAAATACCAAGGGTATTGTTCCTGGGGTCTCCCCGCAGGTCCTACATGTCAAAATTATCAGTGGGCAGAATTTTCCAAAGCCCAAAGGTGCGTGTGCAAAAGGGGATGTCATAGACCCCTACGTCTGCATAGAAATACATGGGATTCCTGCAGACTGCACCGAACAAAGAACTAAAACTGTGCAGCAGAACAGTGATAACCCTATTTTTGATGAAAGCTTTGAGTTCCAGATCAATCTACCGGAGCTGGCCATGATCCGCTTTGTTGTTTTGGATGATGACTACATTGGGGATGAGTTCATAGGACAGTACACCATCCCACTGGAGTGCTTACAGCCTGGATACAGGCATATCCCACTGCGCTCTTTTGTTGGCGATATCATGGAGCACGTTACCCTCTTTGTTCACATTGCAATAACCAACCGAAGTGGAGGTGGGAAGGCACAGAAGCGTAGCCTCTCAGTGAGGATAGGGAAGAAGGCAAGGGAGTACACCATGCTGAGGAACACTGGTCTCAAGATTATTGATGACATCTTTAAGCTGGCAGTGCACCCATTGCGAGAGGCTACTGACATGAGAGAAAATATGCAGGTATGAGATTTCCATTGTATGTGTTGGTGTGTCCTGAATGTGGAAGTGAAAGTCCTGGTGTGCGCTGCTGCTAAGGCAGGCTTGCTGAAGCTGATGGAAGCTGGTGAAACTTCAGATGCACAGCTCTTGTCAACCTTTAAATGGACATTGGCAGGCTGATAGTTATAGGTGCTAACTAATGAGCAAACGTAGGATTAGGCAGAAATGTTTTAAAAATCAATATAGCCCTCTCCAAACATGTTTTATTGTTTTTTTTTTTTCCTGAGAAAGCAAAATTGAGGGTACATTTGTGTCCCCTGCCTCTGATCCCAAATACTGTGTTTCCTTGTTTGTTCTAAAAAACATCAACAAGCTTTTGTTTTGCTAATTGTGTGAGAGTTATGCTCTTAATTTTCTTTGGTGAAATATAAGGAGCAGTCAGTGAATGTGTCATTAAGACCTTGTGTACACCAAAGAAACCCACTGTGCAAAGAGCAGCATGATTTCCTGATTGTGTGTTGCCACTGTTTGCCCCAGGGCTGCAGATGTTCAACACAGGCAGTGAATGCCACTTGGATGGCAGTTTCCTCCCTGCTGAGTAGCTGTTTTGTCTGGGCTGGTTGAGGGCTGGCACAGACACCAGTGCCATGTCTTGGCTCAGAAGGTCCCCTGGCACTCTGTCTGTGCTGCTGCATGCAGCAGAGCCTGCTGTGGCCAGCATCATCAGGGCCCAGGTGCACAGCACTGTCACAAGGGCTTGGGTTGGACCTTGGTGCTTGGCAGGATGTGAAGGGGCAGCAAAGGAAAACAAGAACGTCCCCAGTGCTCTCTTCTGTGGTGGGAGCGACTGGGGGTCGATTAAAGAACAGCTCAATTCTGATCTTCAGACACTGCCTAGAAACAAAACTGAGTTGCATTAAACAATAGTTTTTCCATAATAAATAGCTGGAATCAGCTGTAGCTATCTCCTTGGTAAAGATACAGAAACAGTTCCTTTTTTTCTCTCGAAAACAGGAGAAAAACATGTAGCACTTCATTGACCCCACTTTTCTGGATGGAGTCTAAAGCAAATGAAATGTTGACAGCTGGAAAAGTTTACAAAATGACATAAGCTTTAAATCACTCTCAAAGGAATTGTCTCAGCATATTTTTAAGAATGGGAAACTCTTCCCAGCCGTTCCTTTCCTTCAGGCCTTGAAAGTAACTAGTTTGAACTGCTGACTCCACCTTCTGTCTAGGTCAGGCACTATATCTGAACTATATAAATGAAAATTCTCTGATTTTGACTCAGAAACAGTATTAATGTGCCTTCCAAGCAAAAGTTCAGTAAAATATCATGTTATGGGGAATGCTGTGTAAAGACACATTTTTGGATTTAACTGCATGCTGTCATATTTAATTGATAAGAAAAACTTAGGCCTTGTCTGATTATTGGGTTTTTTTCACCAAGTTATGGGAGGAACATTTGCAAGGTATGGGTTGTTATAATATCTTAGTTGGTTTTTGTGCATCTTGGTCACTTCTTGTACAACTCGAGAAGCTAAATGATGGGTGCATGTCAGCTGTATATCCTCTGACCTGGTAAATAAATAAATCCTGGCGTGTCAGTTTCGTTTGACCTGTATATCCGGTATTGATTTTCTTACATGTGACCTGTGAAGGGTAAAGAGCGCGTGTGTTTCTTTATGATGTGATAATGTAAGGCTGAAAACAAAGTGAGTTTTTCCTGCTTGCCTTTCCCATGGGAATTACAAGGTCTGTCAAACTTGTTCTTGCTGGAGGATGATAATGATGGGAGAACAAAGTGATTACAGCATCAAAAGCGATTGGAGTCTGAGCAGTTGGGAAGACAAATAGCATTTTAGGCTGATGGTTTAATATGCTGGGGACCAGAACTTGTCCCTGTTAGGGCTGGTTTGCAATGCAAAGCATATGAAGAGCTGGCAGTTGGGACGCCTGAACCTGGGAGAAAGCTGGAGCTGGTGGTAGGCTTCGGGAAAGAGAATGGGGCTGGCAGGGAATTCCTGTGTGAGATGGAATCCCATGGTCCATGGAGGGCCCAGGGATGGTGAACAGCGGGGACAGCACTGCCTCCCATCAGAGGGGAGAAGAAGAAAGGGCTGTCAAGGTGACGGCAGACAGGGGGGACTGAGTGGTGAGCAGCCACACGTGCTGAAGTGTTTGTGTCCTTGCCCAGAACGCCATGGTGTCGGTGAAGGAGCTGTGTGGGCTGCCGCCCATCGCCAGCCTCAAGCAGTGCATCCTGACCCTGTCCTCGCGCCTCGTCAGCAGCGACAACGCGCCCTCGGTGGCCCTCTGCATGAAGGACACCTTTCCTTACCTGGAGCCTCTGGGCACCGTGCCCGACGTGCAGAAAAAGGTCCTGGCAGCGTATGACCTGGTAAGCACTTCAGCACTGCTCCCTCTGCCTTTCCCCACTGCTGTGAATGAGGCTGTGCTCGCTGGCTTTCACACGCCCAAATGTTCCAGTTAAACAAAGCACTTCAAATGACTCGGGCTCGGCAAGTTGGCCTTCAGTCACTACAATGCCACGCTGGGCTTTTTGTTATTGTTTCCTTTTTTAAACGCTGTTGTGGCTAGCACAGGTTGGCGTTTGAAGAGGGCTTTGTTTACAAAACTAGTGGCAATTCAGCCTGTGCTGGCACTGGTAGTCCTTGTCCTTGGGAAGCAGCAAGATTTGTGTGCCGCCCTTTGCTGGCCTCCCTGCAGCAGAGCACAAGGCCAGTAGATACGGAGCTGCAGGATGGCAGCTCCCAGGCAAAGTGCTGCCCCTGTCCCTGTCAGATGAAGTCAGTGTTGCTCTTGGGGAGGGCATGGCAGTGTTGGAAGGGAAGGTTAAAACACCCATTTTCTTGCACAGGGAAGGAGAGGTCAGTATGGTACAGGAACGCTTGCACAAATGTAGAGACACGAGCTGGAATCATTCCAGCTGAGCGCTACCGCTCGTTGTATGACATATGTCACTGCTGTGGGTGACTGAGCAACAGCTGTGCGTGACTTCCAGCGGCAGAAGTTGCTGTCACACTGTGCCTCTTGGGCCGTGGGGCTGCTGCCCAACCTTTTTGGCAGTGTGCAGCAGCCGATAGCAAGAGGCACAGTTCTGCCAGGCCTGACTGAAATAGTGCACTATGGCAGCCAGGCTGAATCACAACTCATGTTCAGAGGACAGCAGTTTTTTCTGCAGTTTGTGTTCATAAGAAATAAAATGGTGAATAATGCTGGGAGTATCGAATTGCTCTAGAGACCCTGATGGGTTGCAAAGAGTGGTCACAACTTTGACCAACTATTCAATGTGCCAAATGCCCACCTCCTTCCCACCCCCTTCCTCCTTTTTTGCCTTTATAATACACTTTTCAAGGGAAAATCTGCTTGTGAGATGAGAGAAGACACTGATGTTGATTAAAACAGAAATACTAAAAGTACTCATAAATAACCCCTGGGTTCCTTCCAGAATAGTTTCTAGTACTTGGAAGTGATTAAGTTATGGTAATAAAATGCCAGCTCTAACAATACCAGAACAAGGATTTGCAAATCCACTTGATTGCCTTATTTTAGATGGAATCTTTCTGGGGTAGATTTGCTACATGGTCTCATATCTTTGTGACAGAGCAAATACCACATAAATAAGAGATTTTTCTGTCTTTGGAGGCCTGCTTAATGGAGTTTTACCAAAATGAACGTGTCATCTCTTATCTTTGTAATTATATAGTGAAGAGTACACATGGGACTTTTCAAGGCCTCCTTGTACTTTGGAAACAGTTTTTCAATTTAAATAGGTGAAAGGCCTCTTTTGGATGTAGACAGAAACACTTGTATAACTGTTTTAAATAATGGTTGTTCTCACATTTGTCTCCGATGGGAGAAAATGTTATTTGAATGTCAAGAGAGCATGCAAACAGTTCCAAATCAGAGAGAGAGGAAGGGAGTTATGCCTTGCCTATGCAAGGATTGATTTGAGATATAATTCTGTTAAGGAGAACATGATACTTTTTTTTTTACCCACTTTGGCTGTGACTGCCTCTTTTTTAAAACTATTCAGTTCTGAAAAAGAAAGCTGGATTTAATAAGTGGTTTTGCTACATTTTGGATGTTTGCCTTTTGAGACAATGCCAGCAGCAGAATATTGGAATCTATTTAGGCTTTTCTGTGTTTGAATAAATGAACTGTCTCTATCAATCTTGATATTTGAAATCACAGTCTGGGAAGGGGTTTGCATTTTCAATGTTGACAAGGGGCTTCTCCTTGCTGCATAATAACTTCATATAATCCAGTGTGTATTTATTTTTAATATTTTTTGTGCAAATGAGAACACAAGGAGATGTTGGTGGAAAGCAATATAAAATATTTCAGCTTATTTATTGATTTTAATTCAAGATATGCTACAGTCCAGCCTTTTATACTGTTGATAAATATGACTTCAAGGAACTGGATCCACAAGTGCTTGCTGCATGTCTCTTCACTTCAAAGCGCTTTTCAAATGAAAAGGCCTAAGAGCATTTTTAAATGCACAAAATAAAATCTGTTTATATTGGCTTGTCTTTTGTATGAACAGGCTATACTTCTTAATTCCTTTTACAGTCAAATGGAAAAAAGTTTGACCCTAAATCTCATAGTGTGACTGCAGGTCTGCCCCACTCACTGGGCCCCACAGCGCAGGGAGCTCGAGTGCTGGGCAAGCAGCAGCTTGAGTGCTGCTGCTCTGAAAACACTAGATGTGCCACATTCTTTGAAAAGCCTGCTTTGAAAATAATTTCTGATAAAAACAGCCCTAATGTGTCAGAATTTTTCTCCCTTACAGAAAATTGCCAACTGAATATACCTTTTTATTTTACCACGGAAAGTATAGACTCTGCCTGTGTGCTTAATGGGGCATGAACAGGGCTGAGGGTCCAGGGAAATGGAGGTGCAAGTGCTCAGAAACCTGCCACAATGATCTGGAAAACAATTAACTGTCTGTTCCCTCCTGCTCAGCCTTTGTCAGCTGTGAGATAGACAAAGACCCATTTGTGCAGTTTGTTTGTTTTTTCCTGAGCAATTAATTTTACCATTGTGCTCTGCATTAAATATTTCCTTTTGAGAGAGACTTTATTAGAATAAAATTTAATGTGCTTTGTTTAAGGAACCGGAACAGTTTTTCAGGACTGTGTTTCCCTCATTTTATGGAGGCGTTGCAGTGCTTTAGTGGAGCTGTGCTGTTGGCCATGTCTCATGTAGGAAGAGGCTTCATTGATAATACTGGGTTGTATTGGAGTTTCTGCAGAGGAGAGGAGGGAATAGGATTTGCCAAAATCAAGAAAATAAGGTGGACTGTTGACAATACACAGCCATTTTGAAAAGTGTGTCAATGATCAGAAATACAGTGTAGAATGGCTAATTTCAGTTTACAGCTTTAGTTGATTCCATACATAGAGCGTGCTGAATGGATTCTGGTCATGCTGTCATTGCTTCCCACACACACATCCTAGGATAGTTACCCTGCACTTTTAGAGTTGTTCTTCAGAGCTTTCCTTTCCCATGAGGAAGGGCTCTCACTCTGCCTCTCTACCTGTGTGCTCCCCCTTGGTGGTTGTTCAGGTGGGCAGCATGGGCAGTGTGCCTCACAACCTGTCAAATTAATGCTGGTGTTCTTTGATCACACCTAAAAAGGAGTTACTCCATGTGAAGAGAAGGGATTGGGCCCAGCTGGACCTGACAGATGGTTGAATTATTCATTGCAAACAGTTATCCTGTGAAGTTGGGATTTTTTTTGGTTGAGAATTGTTTGGAAACAGATTGTGGTTACTGTGTCTGCACGATATATTCATGTGCTGATGCAAGCATGCATGAACTCAGGGACACTTGTGCACTTTGCATTTCAGTTTTTGGCTAAGCATTATTTTCCTCCAAGATCAAATGATTGAATAATTTGAAAATCAAAAGCAATAAACTAGTGATAATACATGTTCTTGGTTTTACCCAATCTTCTGGGTCATATGCATATAGAAATTTTTCTAAGAAAAATGAGACATCCAAGTTATCTTTATGTGTTTTCAAATCGTAAATAACAAGAAGTGTAAAAAAAATTGAACAATGAAGCTATTTGTTATATAAACTCAACATTGACATTCATGTTTTTCTCTGTATCCAAGCCTTATCTTGCTCTGTTGAAGCAGACAGTCATGGAAGGACAGGGTGGCTGCAGGTACTAAGAGATGCAGGGTAGTTAAGAACATCCTGGCCAACATGGAGATGGATTGGGGATTTCTGAGAGGACAGGAAGCCTCTGTGAGGTTGCTGGGAAATAAGAAGAGGTATTTTAATGGCAGTGGTTTTGTTGACATGGGTGTAGGTCCATGCATGCTAGCAGAGGTCTGCTGAAGTGTATGTGAGGTGAACTGCTCTTTGTCTGCTGTTCTTTCATATTCAGTCTTTTTGGGCTTGTCTTGATGCAGGTATGACTACATTCCCAAGAAGAAAACCCTTTTTCCCAGTTATTATGAAAATGCAAAATGACTAAGTAGATTTTTGTGAGCTTTTTCACTGAAATTCATACCTCAGCTGGGATAGAGTCATCCCCAGAGGAGCATTTTTCACAATTCTCTAAGCAGCTGAAGACAAGGGATATTGCAGAGCAGAGCATCCACTGCCAAAGATGTGTCATAATTCACTGACGTCAAACACGGCCCAGCACATGGACATTGTCTTGAATTTGTATTTGTTTTAAAGAATTTTCCAGCCAAAATTGGACATAGACTGGGAAAGTTAGTTTCTTTTTCCACTTCTTATTAAGGAAAGTCCTGTTCCTTTCTGTGCTTCTTACAGTTCTCTCACCCACTGCTCTCAAAGTTTCTTGCTCTGATTGCCCATGTCCATTAGTCACTTCTAAAACAGAACCAGAAAAGAGTCAAATCAGGACTTCCTTTAGAGAAGGAAGTTCCAGTTGGGTACTTCAGTTACAGTGTTTTAGCATAAGCATATTGAAAACTGATCTCTCTCTTTTCCTCCACTGCTCCTGCTGTTCTGTAGAGGATTGGTCTTCATGCACAGATCATATCCTGCAACAGTGATTCCATATTTTCCCAGAAATATTTCTAACTGAAAACATGAAGTTGAAATTTAAGGTGATTTTTATGCAGTTTCTTCTCCAGTTTGTGTCAATAAGGTATTTCAGATGGTTTCAGCTCACGTAGCCATCCTTGACAGCTGTTTCTCATGCTGGGCTGCTGCAGGAAGAGACTCAGATACTGAAATCTGGCTTGAACTATACTGGGACAGAGACAAGGTGAGGGACAGAATGGTGGCCAGCAGCATTCTTTCCCATGTCCTGGCACTGCATGCCCATCTTTCTTTTCTTGCAAAACCTCCTGACACACAGTTGGTGGCCTGGTTGTTTCTTGTCCAGGATGTGTACAGGAAATACTCAATGCTAAAGGGAATTCTCTTCAAATTTTCACGAGCTCAGTTTTCTCTTCAGCTGTTTTTTGAATTGATTGTGTTTTTGTAACCTCTTTTATTTTTGATTGATGGTGGGTTTGGTTTGTTTTTGAGGGTTTTTTGTGTTTTGTTTTGTTTTTTTGTTTTGTTTTTGTAACCAGGCAAAACTCTTCGTTACCAATGAAAGGCATAGAAAATTGGGACAATGGCCATGAGGAGACACCTAACAGAAAGCTTCCTTTTAGTCTGATGTTCAGTCAATTCTGTTTTAAACATTGGAATATTTATGGGAGGTTTCCTTGAACTGTCCATTTTTTCTCATTTATCTTTCCAGCAGGAGCAGTACTTTAATTTGCTGCCAGGAGCTTTTCCTCTCTTTTTTTGTCTTCTTTTGGTGAGACTGCTGTGTTAATTTCCTCCCTCCTTTTCAATTTATAGAATAATTCACAATGAAAAGAAGAAATTGCTCTTTAGCACAAGAGCTTATTAAAGTAAAAAGAACATTCTTTTGTTCAGTTTGTACTGATCCTGTGATTAAACTGCCCTTAGTACAGGCAATAAATAACCCTGTTAATTTCATGTGAGTAATATGATGCCCTCAGTATTAAGATATTTCAAATTTCACTTAAAATTTATTTAGTTTAACAGAAGTGACAAAGTAAAGCATTGTTCTTTGTGTGAAGCACTGTGATTTAAAATTTGGTATTCCATGCTATTATTAGACAGTAAAGTGAGACAGGTCAGTTATATTTTCAACCCTTGGTCTGTTTCACTTCCTGGGTCTCATATACTGGATAAGGAGAGAACACCTGGGTTTGTGCCAGCTCCTGCTTCCTATGCTTTGTTTGAGAATCCACCGTGATTGTTACAGAGAGCTTCAGGTGGATTGAGATGAATCAAGTTTATACTTCTTCTCTATACCAGAATCAGGCTTTTGTGCTTTCATTCTTGTTTTTGTCCAATTTTCCCCTCAACACTCCAGTTATGTTAAACACATCGATCAGTAAAGTTTATCACTACTTTCTGACATGGAAAATGCAAGTTATCCCAAGAAATCCTGCCAGCTTCAGCAGCTGGTAAAAATTTCCTGCCTCCGAGTGGACCCAGATACCAACATCCATCCTCTAAAGGTTTCTTTTCAGTCAATGTCACTTGGATGGTAATCCCTTGAAGCTCAGCATTCAGGAGTTAACACACTCTGGTGGAACACAGGAGTCCTGAGGGAGTGGGACATCTCTTGCTCTGTGGGAGTCACTCATGGAAGCGAGCTGCCGTTTGGGAGTTGACATTAAACAGTGTCCTGATGGGCTCCAGCCAGATGGCTGGGACTGCACAGCTGCCTGGAGGGCTGCTCAGTGCACATCTGAGCAGAGCAAAGATGCATGGAAATTCATGCTGCAAACATCAGAAAGCTCACTCTTCACTTTTGAGATAGCTTGGTGGGTTTAGCTATATTACTGGCAAAAGTGGGCTTGAAAATCTCAGGCTGTCCTGTGATTTATGGCATCACCTTCCCAGGAAAAAGTCTCAGGGCCTTCCATGTTGTGTTATTAGGGCTTCTGGTTCTTGTCACTTCTAGAAGAAGTAGGTGACATCCTTGAGCAGGGTTTCAGATGTGATGGCAGCTGAAAAAGCAGGGAATGATTCAAACTGGGAAATCATGGACTCATTTCAAAACTAGTGACAAAAAAGTGTATCTAGATGTCATGACCCTATACTGTAACTTTATTCTTGGATAGCAGTTACTTGCCTGTTACACTCTTGTCTGTTTGAATCAGTCTGTTCTAACAAGTGAACAGCCAGGCTGTGTCCTTGCCCTGTTCTGTTGTTGCCATATTTTACAGCAGCGTTAGGAAGCAGGATCTCGTGCCCTCTGAAACTGCACATGCAGCTCTTGGTGGGGCAGAGTCTGGCCTGTCATGTAGGAATACAGGATCCTGCACACTGTGTTTTCAGAGGTGGTAAAGGTGCTGTAGGCCAGCCAAAATCTTACCTCATAACTGACTTTTGGGTCCTATTATTTCTACCTAGTGCATTATTTCCTAAAGAATGTGTGAGGGAGGATGCCAGGTGATGAACTGAGTTTGCCCTGTAACCCTAGTTACTGAGCTGAGGAACTCTGAAACCACTTCAGGATTTGTCATGGGACAAAAGCTGCTTATTTTTGTCAAGGTTACTGCAGATAGGAAGATGCGAACAGGTTAAATTCTGCTACGTGATCTGTTTTTAATTTTTTGTTCTTGCTGAGCTGAAAGTAGTGAGACTTTGATGTTAGCATCAAAGGAGTGGAGGATTGCTCTACCTACTCTGCACTAAGGGAAAATTGACATCCTAGTGCTACTTGGCTCTTAAAAAATGAATATAATACCTTCATGTCTGAGAATCCTTAAACAGGCATACCAGAAATGCCTGGGAGTAGGCCCAGTAGTTGCATCATTCTCAAACCTGCTTTTTATGTGCGTGGTGGGATAATTTCCTGTGGCTCTGTGTGTGTCTATATATATGTATATGTGTATGTATGCATGTGTGTATATAAAAACCTCAGAAGTCACAAGGGATGTGAGCACAGGAGAGTCTGACACATGGGATGTCCTGTACCAGCCTGGCTGCAGCTGACCTCACGGGGCAAACCTTGCTGCTGGGTAGGAAGTGCAGGCACAGAGCCAGTGGGGACCCAAGTCCAGGGTGATCGCTACATGGGGTGCAGGAGCCATGGAGATGCTGGGATCTCCTGGCTGGACTGGGCAGTGCAGGCACTGCCTCACAGACCTCAGCTCTGTGCGTGCAAGAGGTGCACTTTTGGCCTCTGGCTGCCTCTCCAGTGACTTGCAGGATTTTTGGGACTCGTACTGTGCTCACTGCTCAACCTTTGGGATTTGTAGTTGTCAGCTGAATGGCTCCTTCAGCACAAAAGGATAATGTGCTGTGATACAGAAAAGCCAGAGAGTGGGTAGAAATTGTCATTTCTTTCTAGATGACAAGGGAAAATATCAAAGAGCAAAAAAATCAATGTAATGCACGAACAAGTAAGTAATAAGAATGAAAGGCAAAGGACACTACTGAAAGTAATTTAAATCTCAGGCATATCCACTGAGCATGTTCTGTTAAAAAACAATTTTGCACTCTCTAGGTATATCAGGCTTTTTTCACTCTGCCTGTGAAGCTGATAATGGATTTTGTTTTCCATGTGTTGTTTTTTATATCAAAGGAAAGGCATAGGTATTTTTGTTAAATGCAGTCTTAGTACATTTAATTAGAAATAAAGATGAGATGAGAAGCAAAATTTGGATCTAAATTCCTCCAGAATTTGGAACTTTGAGTGTGACAAGTGGAAGCGTCTCTCATTCCTTGTGTCTAATTAAAACAGTAAGATGTGCTAATTTGCAAGTGTTAATTTATTACTGTTATGCTGTCTTCCACTAAAACCATCAAAAGCTACTACTTGCTTTTTCATATTTAGCGTATTTGAAAGCAGGGAGGCTTTTAGCAGTTGCTGCATTTTGGCAAAGCTTTCAGGCGGTGATTTTCTAATTTCAGGGTGTAACTTTAGGCAGTCACTCTTGAGTTTGCTTCCTTTCTAACTGGCACTGCTCTCGTGCTGTTTGGGTTTGATTGAGGTTTGTGGTGGACATCCCAGCACAGTGAGGTTATTCTCAGGCACAGTTGAACAGCATGTCCTCGCCTTCCTGTAACAGATGTATGTACCACCTTTTGCAATTTCACAAAACAGAACAATGGAACAATATTCTTGTCTGCCTGGGCTTCTGAGAGGTTTTGGAGGCTTGTTACCATCAAAGGAGAATAGTATTTGCAAGTAGGGAGGCTCAGGAAGCTTGTAGGTAACGGACTCTTCATTTGTTTGCTGTTAATGAGCTATTTTAGGAAGATGTCTAAGTAGGAGGTCTCTTGAAACTTCTGAGTAAGCTTGTTGAAACTGCTGCTTCTGGTTTGTTTGGGTTTAGATGGATTTTTTTGTTTTGTTTTGATTTTTTTGTGTTGTCTTTTCTGTTAAACTTCAACAGAAATATTGAGGATAGGATAGGATTTGGATCTCGGTTTCTCAGAGGAGAAACTCAAGAGCTGCTATAGGTGTCTGAACTGTTGCATAGAATAAAATCCAGCACAGGCTTAAATACCTCTGGAAATCAGCTCTATTCATGACGTGGTAACATTTTTAATAACCACCTATATTGAGGACTACACTTACTTCCCCTTTTAAGAAAACACCAGTTAGAAAGGGCTTAGTTGAACATAGAATGAAGTTTGTCTGCAAAATCTGTTTTCTTCTGAAATCACTTGTGTTTCCTTCATATTGTGTGCAGTGGTGTCTCATGGATGTAAAACAGCTGTCCATTAACTTTTGGAGCAAAACATTTTCAGAGCAATTGATACTTAGCTTGATACAGATCTGGGAGGCCCCCATAGGAAGGAAGGATCCAATATTTATCGTACTGCTCTCAGAGCAAACCTCCTCTCCAGTTTCAGCCTTTGTACTTTCTGTGTGTTAGATGTTGCAGGAAACCCTGGTAATGCTGATTTTTTTCTTTTTTTTTTTTGACAGATGATTCAAGAGAGCAGGGTTCTTATTGAGACTGCTGACACCACTCATGACAAGATTGTTCAGTGCCAGAAAGCAGGTAATCCATTTATAGTGAGCAGTTCTGGATGGAAGATGGGAAATAATGTGCCATAATTTACTTAGTTTGTGACTAATATAGCATTTTTCACCTGGATGTAAGTGAGCATTTTGATCTTTCTCTGGCATGCTCTACTCTCCTGAAGGCTCATCTTCCAATAGCAATGCAGGTGTTGGATCAGATAAAAATACTCAGCTTTCACCTTAGAAGCTATTTCTCCATCTGCTCTACAGCTCTGAACTGTCTGACAGCATTTAAATTAGTCAAATGAACCAAAAAGGCACTAAAAAGAGGGGGGTGAGAAGGCATGGTGGCTTTACTGAGTGTATTCTCTAGCTCAGTTTTCCCTTTGAACACAGAGCAGGCAAGAGGTTTCTATACCCACAGGGCCACAACAATTATAAATACTGTTTCTGATAGGCATTTTTGAATTTGGCAAATTATGCAGGCTACAGCCTTTTCCTTCTATTAAATGTAAATAATGAATGAAACTGCTGTCTTGTAGTTAATATTTTTAATTCATCTTTTTAATTAGGAGAAACTGGAAGCTGTTTCAACAGTAGCATTTAACTGAATTCATGTGGTGCAAGAGCAGGATGGAACCCAGTCTCTGCTCTTTAGCCATGCTGGCATTGTGGTAGCAAAGGGACAAGAGGCAAGTGGCCATGTCTGGCTGGAGGTCGTGGGCCTCATCATTGGGACATGCCTTGGGTTCTGTGGATCTGCATAAGCAGCATAAAATTCCTCTGCCCAAGCCTTCATTGTGTGCAGAGGGTTAAGGAAAGGGACAGTAACAAGGAAATGCAGCACCAGGAGCGTCTTTAGAAGGTAAAATTTAAGAGCAATACTTAGCACTGAACTATTCAGACTCTCAGCAACATCCTTCTGCTGAGCTTGATCTGTGCAGAGAGAAGAACCCATGACATTTGCCTGGGCACTGGAGTCTTTGTGAGCAGGAGATGTGTATGGAAAATACCATGCAGTAGCATGCCACCACACTGATTTCCAGAGTTTCATGCAGTTCCCATCTCCTTCCTTCCCTCTGGAAAAAGAAATTGAAGTGTGTTCAGCTTGCTGCTGCATTTCTTGTATTTTTATTTTGTTTGCTCTATTAGCCTTAAAATTTCTGATTGAGAAGGCAACAGGAGAGATAAGAAGTGCTTCTCTGAAACCACGGGATTTAGAGAGGAAAGGACTAAGAGATATCCCTCCCTGTGCTCATTTGCCAATTAGTTTGTTGCAAATGTTACCTAGGCAAATTTTTATCTAACACTTTAAATGTGGCAAGATGAAGCACTCAAAATTAAGAGGTGTCAGAGGTATAATTGCCTGTGACATTGTCCTTTACCTCACCCCAGTGCTGCTTCCTTTGAACATGTGTTCCATCAGACCTCTGCTTCATAGCCTGTTTTGCTCTGGGTTACCTGTGCCTCAGGGTCTTGCTGGCTCTCCCAGACTGGTTCTTGAGTGCCTGGTTTTTTATTGTTGTTTTTTTTTTAATGTACCAGGCTCAGCCAATGCACAGTGGTCAGCAGCAGCCTGGAGGACTGGCTCTGCTGAAAGCTTTAGCTGGTGTTGCTACCTGCAGCCTAACAAATGTTTGTGGCTCCTTCTTTCTGGGGCAGTGCTGTATCCAAGTTACAGATGGAGAAGTGGGGTCCGGAGGGAAGAATAACTAAAAGGATGCTGCATGAAGGCAGGGCTGTCCACGCAGATCTAAGATCCATTAGCCTTCTTATGTTTTCCCAGGACAAAGCAAGTAATCTGAAGATTTTCTTTTACTAATTGAATGATTTGTAAGTCAGTTGTTGTGAAGCACACCTGCAAGGAAATCTTGATTGGGGTGCAGTTATTTAGACAGTTTTCCAAAGGTTGTACTGCAGGAACTCCATTAGCTTTGACAAGGAAAGCCTGTGAGTTGGTGAAGGTTTGGAATGTAAACAATAGAGAAGTCTTGCATTGTGTAAGGGTGAACAGCCTCAGTGTTACTGGGCTCCTGGAGTTGGTGCATAGGAAGGAAAACCAATGTTAGTCTTCCAGGAGTGCTTTGGGCCAGCTGTGCTGAGTGCAAGCCTGCCTTGGACTCTCCTTCTGCCACCTGCCAAGCTGCCTCTGCATCTGCATTGTACAGATGTTGTCTCCATTGGCATTTCTTTGATGTTATTTCAATGAAGCTCACATTCATGAGTGATATTTATCCTAAAGTGTTAAGGGAGGGAGAGCTATGAAACAACTGGAGATGGAGCTTGGTTTGTTCAGCCAGGTTACGCTTCAGATACTTTGGAGTTATTTAGTGCCAGTTTGGCCTTTGTAAGGTACAAATTAAGGGAACACAAGCAGCTCTTTTCCATTTTGTCTCTCAATCCACACCAGACTCGGAGAAATGGTTGCATACACTGTGCAGATCTTGTGGAATTGGTGGGCTAATGGATACCTTAAGATTTTTAATTTGCTCACAGATTTGCTGAATTTTTCTATCCAGCAACAGATCTGCAGATATTTGCACAGAAACTAGCAATGAAATGCAACAGGGTTGTGGTTGAAGTCTCAGTTCTCCATGCTGCAGGAGTCACAATCCTGTGATTAGAGTTATGTGCTTCTGATCTAATTTATCATTGTGGAGTGCAAGGGCTTTTCTGTATCACTGATTAAGATTAATGAGGAGATGTGCATTGGAGCCTGCATTTGCTGTGCTGAACAGGTATCTTCCACATGTGTCAGACAGCCTTCCAAGGTGCAAAGTCATCAACTCAAGGAGAGTGACAAGCCTTTTGTCACAGTATTGACAGCAGTGCAGGCTGCAGGCAGAAGTGCTGGTCTGTGCAGGGACCAGTGCCTGTGTGGAACCCCAGCACTGGCAAGGAGAGCCACAAACCAAGTGGAAGCACAGCCCCAAAACTGTACATGGCCCCTTTATTCTGGAAAATGTTCCCCCAGGATGGAGTAATAAAAAGAAAAGGAAGGGGGGAAAGCACAGAAGGAGGTTGTAGGATGTCCCAGCTACAAGACTGAAAATGCTCACTCAACATTTTTATGGGAAAATCAATTGTGCATTAAGTGTGATGTGGCAATCTGTGTTTTTTAGGAATGGAATTCCATGAAGAGCTTCATAACCTTGGGACAAAAGAAGGTTTGAAAGGAAGAAAATTAAGCAAAGCCATTGAGAGTTTTGCATGGAATATCACCGTGCTGAAGGTAAGCACAGAAAGTACCACCTCCTGTCTCATATTAACTTTATGAGTAAACCTTTGCTCTTTTAGCTCCTCTGTTTGTACATCTTACTAACTCTGAAGACACATTGTTCTTTTTCTAATGGGATGTATCAATTACCCCCACTTATTGATATTTATCAAATATATCAATTACACTTCGGATTTGGAAACTGTGAAGGGAATTTATCTAAGCCTTGAACAGAAGAGGAAAGATGGCTTATGGTTTGTATGATCAGGTACATAGGTTTGGTTGTCTGTTCTGCCCCATGCACCCACAAAGTGACCTGTCTGAGGTCACTGTGTGTCAAATACTTCTTTTGTAAAATGAGAACTGGAGCATCTCTTTGGGAGGGACAGGGGGGCAGGAGGGGCTGTCAAGAAAAATCATGAGGCATATTGTAGATCCTGCAGGATTATGTTTCCAAAGTGGAGTGCTGTCCAAACAGGCCAAAGGGGATTTTCCACCCCTTCATGGTGGCTGTGCAGGAACACACCATGGGGTGAAGTTGTTACTCACTGGGCTTTAGCCACTGGCTTAGCACCAGCCAGCCACAAATGGTCATGGTAGCTGTGTGACTGAGCCAGGGTGAAAACAGCTGGGGACAGCCAGGGATGGAAAGAGGAGAGGATTTGTGGAGCCACAACAGAAAACAAGGAGAGGGCCTGAGCCAAGCATTCAGGTGTTAGCATTCAACTCACACCTTTCACAGCCTCATTTCCCACCTGGCTCTGATAGATCACACTTCCTTCACTCTGTCCCAGCTGCTCCTTTCCTCCAGCTCCCAGGCTGCCCTGTCTGGCAGCATCTTCCTGTGACCTCCCAGTGCCTTTCCCTTTGCTGAAATCCTAGAGCAAGCCAGTTGACGAAAGGGAATTTTCACCAAGTTCCTTATCAAATATACCCCTAAATGTAGCATGCAACAGCAGTAGGACAGGTATGCATCACCATTGTGTGCTGGGAAGAGCCCTTAACATGCCTTGAGCAGGAGAAGGAAAAAGGAATTGGGAAGAGAGAGGCTGAAGGGCAGAAGTATGTGGGAGAGGCCATTAGTGGTAAAGAAGGGTTAGAGAAGACCTGGAGCACCTGTGGTTTCCTGCATACCTTGATTCACCATGAGAGAGTGGAAAACTGAGGAATGGAGTCAGTGTCAGCTCAGTTAATGGGATCTCTCATGAAGAGAAAAGTCAACCAGTTCAAAGTTACAGACTTAAATAGATAACCTATTCCACACAGTGCAATTGAGGTTAGTAGCTAGAGTTGTCACCTGCTCCTGCCCCCAAAGCACACTAGGCAGTTCTGAACATTAATCTGAATTCTTTTTACTGTGTTAGGTAAATAAATATCTAATGATCAGAGTCATTCTAAATGTTTTGATTTTTTAAATGTTTGTCAAGTGTGAAGTTTGCACCTCTGAGGGTGACCTATGATTAATGAATGTACAAGTAGGGTATCAAAGAAACAGTTTCCATGGAAAATAATTGCTGCCTAGCACATATTGTCAACTTACTTAAAAGAGGTTTCAAAAAATCTAGTTAAGGTCAAGGAATAATTTACTTGTTTCATTTGTAAGCCACAACTTCTTTTGTACCTTTCTCACACAATAAAATATTAACAGAGTTTGTGACAACCGTCTATGAAATGCACATGAAACATCTTTTCATTCTGACTGAAGTCCAATTCAGGGATGACATTAGAAAACTGGGACTGAAGTTGTGCCTTGGGTGTGTGATATGAAACCATCAGTAATTGTTCTGTCATCTTTTTTTTTCTTTTTTCCTTTAAAAATGCTGTATTTCAGTGACCCTGCCCATAACAAACCCACATCTCCACTTCAGCACTGAGTCCTCTCAGTGCTGGTGAGAGCCACTCAGGAGGATTTGGTGGGTAGGGACCGACAGCCCTGCCCCACTCAAGCCATAGGTGTCCTCCCCGTGTCCAATGGCAGGGTGGACATTTCACTAGATGTTGTTATAGGGTTGTAAGAAAAGGAAAACATCTCACAAATGCATCAGCTGCTTTAGGTGAGAGGAGTGAATGGCTGGTGAGAGAAAGCCTCTCTGTGTGCTCAGGGTTGTTGGAGGCAATTACATCGCGTGGCAGAGTCAGTCTGTGTGAGGTGCCCGGGAGCAATAGCAGGTATTATGTTGTTCTTGTGCTGTGAAATGATTAATAGTCTTTTCCTAGGCTAGTGAAGCCAAGGCATATTTAATTAATGTGTTTCTTTATAAAGACTCATTGCAGTAGGTAAGCTTTGAATAAAAGAGGAGATGCAATAAGAAATTGCTACTGGCAAAATCATTAAATAGCTACAGACTGCAAGATTAAAGTGTATTTTATAAAAATCCCAACTGTGGTCATTTGTCATGTTTAAAAATGCCCTGGGGTACTTTTTAGAGGTGAATCAAAATAGTATGTCAATTTCTTCCTTAGTTTATATAAACTTAATTACATATTAGTAATAGCCAGTATAAGGACAAACTATTTGCCAGAAGGTAAAAATGTTACTGAAAGAATGGATGTTATAACTTGGTGACAGTCTAACTAGTCAGCTCGACATTATTATTTATAAAATGTCACCTTTTCCTCTTTTGGTTCCATGTTGTGTAGAACACTGTCAGGTTCACAGTCAGTAATACTGAGAGGCATAACTTAAGTACACTAGACAGAAGAATCATGCTCTCACAGCAATAGCTGTTGCTTACAGGAATAGTTTAAATTTAGTTTCACTTTAATTTTTGTTTCCATGCAGCATCACCTCTGTCTCTTTTGTTTTCCTCTCTGTATTTGAGTGCGAGTAGAATGCAAAGGTAGTGAAAGAAGTTTTGTGTTAACCCCCTCACAGCGACCATGGTGTTAGGAACCCTTAATTTCACCCTATGAGGCACGCAAAGCTGCTCAGTTCAGCTGAGGCAATTGTTCTGCTGTGACCCTCCCTTGTCACAGAAGGTCATTATCAATTTTCATAAGGTATTTCATGTTTTTAAAGCAGGTGACTCCCCCTTTCCCAGAGCAGAGGCTTTTATGTAGCTTCGTGGGCTCCTGTTTGCTTCTCCCCAGATGCTGGTGCTTCTCCTGCCTGCCTGGCAGGGCCAGCTCAGCTCTGGTTCCTGGGGCTGCCTCTGCAGCGAGCTCCTCCTGCCCGTGCTGGGAGAGAGGGGAGCACCAGAACCTGGAAGGCAGAAGCTGAGAAGCCTCCTTGGGGCAGTTCTGATGAGTCCTGAGAGCAGGGACATAACCCTGCCCTCAGTGCTGCTGTGGGGTGCTGGGTGGTTCTCAGGTCAGGTACATGTGGGTGATGTCCTGCAGAGCCAGGTCGGGTCTGTTCCTGTCCTTCTCAGCACAGGACAGGGTCAGCTGCCACCTCTCCTGGGGCTCTTCAGCCCGCTCTGTTGGCCTCTCCCATGGGATCTTGTACCAAGCATTTTGCAGTAACTGAGGCACTCTTAGTATCTGTCACATGTGCAAGCCACTGACTCAACGACTGCTGTATGGGTTTTGAGAATGTTTGAGGCAAAAAAGTTGTAGCCTGCAAAACGACTCTCCTTGCTGAGGAAAAACTGTCACAGACTGCCAGGAGGTGTTCACTCAAGCAAAGTTGGGATCTGCCTGAGTCCCAAGAGCCTGGCAAGTAAGTCAGATAAAGTTTGAGTATGTTGACTGTGATTCAGATTAACTGCTCTCATGTGGACATGCTTTGACAGCCTGCAGACAGATTTTTCTGGGCTCTTTGTGCTTTGGTGGGTCAGCACATACAAAGTCTAGAAACAATACCAGGAGGTACTTGTATGTTGACGGTAAATATCCAGATAGTTAATGTGCCATCATGCTTGCTTATTTAAAGACAAAACATGGGGAAAAGAAGATAAAAGTGGTATTTACTGTTTTGGTCTTCTGCTGAAGGGCAAAAGACTCAAATGTTTGATTCTAGTCTGCTCTGAAATGCGCATGTGTTTTTAAATCTTTTTTGGCTCCCCATGATAAGATTTCGCCGCTGCTGTCTTCAGTCTGTTCTGTGTGACTAGGACTCCACCTATTAGTGCATGGCACAAGGCATCAAGTGGTTACATTTCAGGGCTTGTTTCAGCTCTCATCCGTGAGGGTATCTGTTAATTATCCTGCATTTAAATGAATGTTGATTAGCTATATCAAGAGAAGTCTGTCAAATGCAGAAGGCATACAATTATTAAATTGCTAATGCAGTTCTCTCTTTGGGGGAGGCCTCCACAATTTTTTCATGTGGTTTTGATCAATGTTAGCTCTAGTGCATGTGATTTTATGCAGCAGAACTGTGCAGAAATGGCACTTTTGGAGGATGATGTCCTTCAGTTGCTTGGGAGACCTGCAGCATCCCAGACCCCTCACGTGGGTGGCAGAGCCCCAAATGCACACTTTAAGGCTACTTGCAGAGATAAAAGGGAGATTTCTGACAGATGTACTTACAGACTGCCTGCCCTCACCTAAACTGAGGCGAATTTGTCATCACTGTAAGGTATTGGTTTTCTTTTTGAAGAAAAACTACTTGTCAGGCAGTGATTGATATTCTAAAGCACCTTAAACAGAGTTTCTGATGATCTTTGGAAGAACTAGGTCCATTCCCAGCCTTAATTTAAGGATAATTATAGTGCACTATGGAAGTGTTTTTGAATGGATACCCTGTAGTTTTATAAAATCTTGAGACATTTATATGGGTCTTTTCATAGCAGTCCTTTTTCCTGCAGTTAGCCATGAACCATGGCTTTTTTCTTGGCATGCTGCAGCGTGGACAACAGAGCAGCACAGCAGAATCATAGGAACCTTATATGTAGTTAAGCACAATGGTAACAATCTGTTCTGCCACATATTATTGATTGTTGCTAAAGGGTTTGCATGACAATTTATGCTGTCTAGATCTCAAGTGAGAGCATGATGGATTCATGAGTCCCCTCAAAGCTGCTGTATTCTATGTACATACATTTTATTCACTCTAAGTGTCAGGCTTTCCTCTCACCCCAAAAACTCATGATACCATATCTCCCTCTTTTTCCCAGCATATTTCTGTGGACTTAAGTACATTGGTGCACAATTTGTGAAACGTCAGAAATAGATTAAATATAAGCCATAGCATCTTAGCTATAAATTCTTGTTATTTGCTGTCATCTTCTGACAGTGATAGTCCAGCAAGAGCAGTAGGCAGGGGTGGTTTGTGTGGCTTGGAGCTGTGTTTTTCCATATCAACTCACCTCATGTCTACTCACACTCAGGTAAATGCATTTTGAATGTGGTTACCCCAAAGGCTCTTTTTCCAGAGACACTGAATATCTTTCCTGCTTTCTAGTCCCCACTTTGTTTGCATTTGCTTTGTTGATGCAGTTCAAACTTTTGAACTAAGAGCAGTGTTTCAAACTTTTAAACCTCTCCAGACTGTGTGCCCTGGCTACTTTTGAAGGATCTGCTGCCTTATGCCAGCTACAGTGGAGATTATCTGAGCCAGTCAGTCTGTGATTGAGTGGCAAATTTTACAAAAATGAAGAAATGCAGAGCTGTTCGAATGATTCACATAGTGACTCCACATAGATCAGCTTGGTCTCTTACACATGAACTGAAAGACAAAAAGGAGAAAATTAATAAAAACCAACTGGCTTTCTGAGAGTGCTGGAGACAAGGTGAAGAGGGCATCAAGGTCAACATCCATTTAGTCCTGTAAATAGGACTAAAATCTAGTTCAACCTGATTACTTGGAAGCAGTTAATGTAAAAGAAGAGGGAAAGATGAGGGAGGTAGTTTTAGGTTTTTCTTTATTGAATCTGAGAAAGAGTCTGGAGGAGCCACATGGAAGCACAGCTTGTTCCCAGACCTTTGTGTACTCTGAGTGCAGTGGAGGCTCCCAGCTTCAGGGCTGGTTCCAGGGCAAAGACTGTTCTCCTGGCTCTCAGGACAGGCTCCAGGGCTCTTCTGTATGTGGAGGTGTTGCAAGATTTTTCTTGGATAGGGGATTTAGAGTCCTTTGAATGATCTTGAGTTACAAGATAAGGAGGTAAGTGTAAGTGTTGTGCTTCACATGCCAACCTGTTTTGATCAATGTATTTTGTAAACCAAGGGAACCAAACCATGTGATTATTAGGCAGGATAGGCAGATCTTTCTGCACACCTGAGAACAGCAGAGTGCTGTTCTCTGCTGATTTGGTTGATAAAGACCTCCTTCATAAATGGTGAATGCACTGGTTTTTGTTTGTTTTGCCCAAGCCCAAAGGCAGGAGCCAGAGCTCTTCAACAGACAGTCTCTGAGGGTTTTGTCAGTTGTATCTGGTGATGGAAACTTCTCAAGTTGCTTCAACACTGTGTATTAGGGTAAAAGGAGTGTAATTCCAGTCCATCAGGAGTACTAGTTAATCATCTGGAATATCCTGTTATTGTTGGCCCTCAGCCATGCTGCCAGAGCATTGCTCTGGGGAGGATGTAGTGAGAGGTCTCAACAAGCACAGCATGACCTCTCCAGGTACTTGGCTGTTCCCGGGGAGTTTTTGAAGCCCTAATGGTGTTTCTGACAAGGTCTCTGTTTTCTTGGCCAAGGAAAATTCCAAGACACTAGTTGGATTTAGAACAAGGTAAATATTTCTGTTTGTTTAAAATACACTTGAAGGCCACCCAGATAATCTTAAATCTTCAAGTGCCAACTGCTGGCAATAGCAGTGACTGAGCAGAGAGCAAAGATTACCAGGGTTTACAGCTGTTGATGATCTCCTTCACGGTTCTGTGAGTTTCTGCAGGGCATGAAGTCCCAGGATAGCCTGACAAAGAGAAGAGACTTTGTCCCATGTTATTCAGTCATTGTTGGGGTTTTGTTGAATAATGTCACAGCAGGAGTGTTTCACTGACTGGCAGGGAATGATTGTCCAGACATTCAGATCAGGCAGAGTCTGTGTTTATCTGTCCAGGCACAGGGACCCACATGGGCCTGCACTCACCTGCCTGCAGTGCTGGGGCTTGTGAGGAGCAGCACCCACTCCCCAGCCACACATAGCCCCTGCAGAACCAAAGCCAATTAGTAGTTTCTGTTCTTCCAGGGAGCACACACAGTTTTCTCTCTTTTCTCCAGCCTTTATCACCTATTTGGGTAAAAAGTAGAACTGGAAGGGCCTGTGAGAAGCTGTGTAGTTCCTCCTGCTGATGAATATTTAGCTGTGGATATAAGGAATACCTTCTGCTTAGGTATTTGGCATGGAAGGTGCTTGGTATGAGGCTGTACTGTTTTCCACGGTGGTACCCAATACCTGGCAGACCCAGGGAGCCATCCGGCTGTTGGGGAAAGAGCTGATGGCCAGAGTCATCTGAGCAGAAATATGTGTTTCTGCCAATTTTCTTACTTTGCTCTTCTTCCTTCAGTGCCAGGGCTCTGTTCCTACAGGTGTTTCACAGTGGTGGGTTTAGGGACAAGGCCTTCCTGCAGTCAGTGTGGACCCAAGTGTGTGACAGCCCAAAAATGGAGGGTCACTGAAGTTCATCCAGAAAACAAGTACTGTGACATGCCTTCCTTTGATACAAACTTTTTTTTACTGTAACACAGGGTTCTGAAACTCAGGTCTAAACATTACTCCTTCAGTTGCATTGGGATGGGTTTGTATGTGTGCAAACACACATGCATACAGGAGGTGAGACAGGCCATCAAATATATGTGCAAAACAGCAGTAACTTTTACACAAAAGGAAGAGATTAGAAAAAATGAAAGGTGGTATGAAAAGCCCTGAGTGATACCTTTCTGAGTTCTTGAATTTGACTAAAACAAGCCAGAGATGGATCTCAAGCAGTCTTGTGATACCTTTTATTTTGAGTGGTGTGACAAATTGCCAAAAGCCATGGATCTGATGCCAAGCTGCTGGCTGTGCTTGCAGGGTGAGATGCATTGTATTGTGGTGGGAGACGAGCCAGGAGCACGTGGGGTCACTGTGCCTGGTACCCCTTGTGCCAGGGCACCTCAGCAGCATGGGCTCTGAGCCCGGCCAAGGGCTGGCACACTGAGGTGCTGTGCATAGAAAACCACTTCTAGTGTCACTTTACAAATGGAGGCTTGTCAAGAAGTTTGAAAGGCAAAATAGATGCCCAGCTCTCTCTCTTCTGTGGCTGGCAGCTCAGCGAAGCCCTCTCCTTGGTTGTCTGTCCTAATTCCATTACCTGTCTGTGCCTCACTGTCATCTCAGCCTTTACTGTTTCTTCTTGGCCTCAAATCCCATTCCCTCTGCATTGCCCCAGTTCAGGTGATAATCTAAATCATGCCAGTGTGGAGGGCGAACCACCTGGGACCCCCACCCTTGACTTAGACTGAGCTTTGCATGGCTCTAGCGCTGTCCCTCACCAAGATGCAGTTCCTGTGAGTTACTCCTCTGTATATTGTGCCACCTTTGCCCTGGGATGGCTGTGTGGGACCTGGAACTTCTGTGCTTGTGTCTTTGGGGCAGCCCCACCACAGCCTGAGCCCCATCTGTGCTGCTCACGTCACTGTTCTCTACCAGGCTGGCAGGGATTTTGTCACCTGGGTGTGAAGGCCAGCTTCTCCTGAGGGGGTGTGTCATTGGGTCCAAAGTCTCTGCAACTGGGAAAGTAATTAATAATGTCCAGGTGGAATACAAACAGAGTGTGTTCTCTGAAAGCTGTTTTGGGCAGCAATAAGATTATCACCAATGAAGAGGTGATCTGCAAAATCAGCAGGTAGGGTCACAAGTTTCTTGAAGATCATCATTTTTTGAGAAGTAGCTACTCCTGGACGTGTGTGCTTGGGCAGAACTGCAGAACTGTGCTGGAAAGTTGGTGCTATTGAGGGGAGGCAGTGGGAAGAGGAGGGGTGATGGTGATTCCCCACCAAAGGAGGATTGCTTGGGTATAAAAACTGGGTCAGTTTTTACTGACCACTCTCAGGAAGAGACAGTGCAGGCAGAAACTGCAGGTGGTATAGGAACTTAGGCAATTTCTGCCACCCCCCCTCCCTCCCCTGTAACAGTGATGTTTTTATCTGAGGTATGGATATCAAACACTGCTGTACTTGCAGTGGAGTTAATTACCACAACCTGGAAGACATGGAAATTGGGAATCTAGTTTGTGCCAATCTGACAATATGACCTTGTTCAGAGGAATTAAAAAGGCTGTAATGAAAGCACAAGTTTCTGCAGAAATTCACACGTGTCTTGCTTCTATCTATCAAAGGCTGTACTAACAAAGAACAAGAGACAAGGACCAGCTGCCTCTGTCAGGTGTTGTGGATTGCAGTGTAACCCAAGCAGAGCTGCCAGCCCTGCCCACACAGCTCAGGCAGTGCTCAGGGCTGGGAGCCTTTGCTCTGGGCCCTTGGGTGGCGCTGGGTGAGTGCCCAAGGCAGGACCACTGCCCCAGTGCCTGGCACTCACCGAGGGGCTTGCAGAGACCTTTTCCTTCCTGGAGAGACCTTTCCTTCCGTGGTGGTGGCCCACACTACCATGCCTGGATGTTTATTCATGCCACTCAAAGCTTCAGGGAGTGGAGGACTCTGCTTCTAAGGCATCCATGATGGGTCTTCATGAGGGAGCCTCCACCCACAGCTACTTTCTGAATTTGCTGAGTATCAGGGAGAGACCAGGGCACTGATTTTTACTGGTAGTAAGAGAGAATTGCTTGTACATTGCTTTTTTCCAGCATTTGCTTGTAGTTAAATCTGTGCTGTGCCATTCCCTGGGAGCTGTAACTGGTACTCACCTGAAATGGTTGTGTTTGAATGGTGTCTGATAAGAGGTTCAACATCTTCTAAAAATTACTCTTGTGGTATATTTGGAGCTCCTTACAGCTCCTGTTAGTGGATCACATACAGTTTCTCAGAGCTTAGAAATTATGATAAGCTGACTGCCCCTTTTGTTGTGTGAATTACATGCCAGCATCTACAAAACCTGCTCCCTGGGGTGGAATGGGTATCTCATTTAAGCTAGTTCCTCGGGGGAGCTCAGTTGGTGATGAAAGCTGCTGGTTGCTCCGTTGGAACTTCCTCCTCTGCAGTTGCTAAGATGGTGTTTGGGTTTTCCCTGGCACAGTCAGTGGCCTCAGTGAAATCCAAGTATATATTTTGTAATGGAGCAGTACCTGGCCCTTGTGCTTGGTTGAAGCTGGGGGCTGGCATGTCTCTGTGTGAAAGCCAAGTCCTCACCTTCTCCCTCCTGAGCATTGATAGAAATCCTCTCTCCACGTGTCACAATGTGCATAATGTGATTATTAGCCCAGACCTCTGACTTCTTCTGTACTTATGTGAGTGTGACATGAGTCAGGGGAGCCAAACTCTGAATCCAGCAGGGAGTGATTTGCTGGCGCGGCCTTCCCCGTTTCGTTGTGCCAGTCTAGATTCCATTACTGCCTCCTGACACTGAAAAGTCTTCATCCCCACCACTACATATTCTGAGGGCTGTGGTTAAAGTAAAATGCTCTTTAACTCAATGCTGGTATTGATTAATTTTTGTTGTCTGGAGCCACTAGCAGTAGAAGGCTGTGGAGTAAAGACTTCTGTGTTTACATGCGTGATTATTGGAAATATGGGTCTGCAGGAACAGTGAAAAGCCACAAATTGCATTAAGTGAAAGTTGTGGGTGTTCAGTGAGACCAGGCATTTGCTCTGCAGTTATTCTCCCCTCGATCATCGTAGACCCCATAAGCCCTAAATGTGGCAGGCATTTCAAAAACCTTGCACAGGAGCTAGGGAAATGAGAGGCCCAAGCACTTGTGGGTGGAAGTAAGTTTTTACTGTAGGAACAATGGATTGGGAAACTGCAATCTTGTATTTTTGAGAGCTGCAGTCTTCTTTTACATAGGTCAGATGAATTCAAGTGTCAGGTGGTGAAACCTGCGGGAGATAAAGGACACTTTCTTATGGGTCATTTCCCCAGGTACAGGTGGGATCCATTTGAGGAGAAAAGCAGAGACAAAACCAGTGATTCATGTGCTGAGGCAGCTGCTATTTATTTTTAGATCACAAAAAGAAAAAGATGGCATTTCTGATGTCAGAAAGGCGATTACATGAGAGCAGTCAGACTTAGAGGAGTAAGTTAAAAATGCATATTTTGTAGCGCTTTTCTCCAGTACCCTCTGTGCCACAGATAAGACATAGGTCTGGTATTGGCAGGAAGAGCCTGACTGATAGGCTGTGATTGCTCTGAATAGTAATAATAGAGGTGATAATTGCAGCTAAGTTCTCACTCTGTTCCTGGCTTCCCACTCCATTGGGTGGTGACCTAGGGATGCTGGTGTATGTGGCAGTGGGGGGGAGCTGAGCCACGTGAAGGCACAGAACAGCAAAAAAGTGCTTTCTTTTACCTTTTCAGACATTGCTAGTGGTGGTAGTTGAACAACCTGAGCAGCCTAATTTAGCAGTCTGGGATAAATGGGCTGGGACTGGAGGCTGCCAGCAGCAGCAGGACAGTTTCCTTTGGAGGGTAGCTCAGTGGTCTGATGCTGGATAGTCTAAACTCATCTTCTCCAACCCTCCCCGGTAACTGTGGAGATACTCTAACAGCCATCTGTAGTAATGGCTTAAACATTGAGTTCAGTTTGGTTGAAAAGCCTTTGTGTATTTTCTGTGGCATGGTATTGTAATGGATTGTAAATTATGCTTGTTCAGTTTCCCTCATTGACATATTGGGGCAATGAATTTGTAAATGAATACTACCCCTATCCTGCGCCACTAATTTTTGTGCTTGGCTCACTCAGTTTGCTGTGTTCCAATTCCCATCCTTCTAAAAAACAGAAACCGATTTCTCACTTCCACCCAGGCCTGTTTCTGACCCCTGCTGATTTTCTCCTCCCCTCTCAGTTGCTTCCTTTCAGTAGCTTTCTGCCTGCTGGGTCAGTCAGTGTTCTGCTTACAAAAATAACCCTATCTGCTCCTGTTTGTACTTGATTTCACATCTGCACTGGGAAGGCAGGGCTGGGATTCTCCCAGGGGAAACAAGCCCTGTCAGCCTGTAAGGCCCACAGGAGCCTCTTTAACCACTGGCTGGCACAACATGAGCAGAGGCTGGCTCAGCTCTGCTCTTACTGAGCTCACTGTCCAGTCTCACCAGCAAACCTGCCTTTGACCTCAGGCCCCAGAATGACAGGGCTGATCCCTGGACAGGGGTGAAGCAATCAGAGCATTTGCTCAGGGATCCTACAAAAATGTGTTCCCTCCTAGTACTTAGATAGTGGTTTGTGCTATTTTTTTCTTTTTGCACTTAAACCTTCATGTGATTTGGAGACTTTGGTCTCGGGTTAAAGCTTTCTGCATCAGCATAAAGTTGTTTGTGGCCTGTGCTGCTTGTGAACTGATTAGAAACTGGCTGCCCACAGCTCCTAGCATGAAGGGGTGGGGGGTGCCTTGTCTTGTTCCATCTGGGGGAGTAGGAATAGGGAGCTTGGATGGCTTCTGCAGATTCCCATGGCCCAGTCAGCTGGTGGTGTTGGCCAGCAGCCACTGCACCAGCAGCATTTGCAAACCACATGGTTGCTAAGGCACTAGTGCTTGTGGCAGGCAGAAGGGAGCAGAGCCTTGGGAGCTGCATGTGGGAGCAGTGCTGAAGGTGCTCTGTCCACAAACAATCTGCTCTAACTGGCACAATTTGATTTCATCTTGATTAGATTATTTCAGTTAGCATTAAGCACAGCTGTAGGTATTTTTTAAGATGGTATCTCCAGCAATTCAAAGGAGAGCACTGACTGTGTGACATTGCTGCAACACTCCCTTCCTCCGCAAAAACCCAAACCAGCACAGGTGCATGTTGTCTTCAGTCAAAACAGAATCAGCTCAGCGTTGGCCACTAAACCCTTTCCAGGCTCTGATGAACTTAAGGGGCATTTTGCTGGCTACCCTGTGAGGAAGGACATGATTTTGGTGTTAACTGTGTGCTTGCAGCCTATGCATCTGAGAGTAAGTACAGAGGTCACCAGGGAACAAGGGGTGCCAGCCAAATGTTTTGCTTGGGGATTGCCTTTTTGCCTTTCACAGGTCTTTCATTAGCTGTAAAACATCTCTTTTCCTGCAGCTGGTCTATTAACTCAGAAAAATCAAATGCAAAAAAAAATATTGTGCTCTTTCTGCCTCATCTTTATTCCCCTTGTTTTGTTTTTCTGGGACTCTCTGGACCTTACAGGAGTTACCAGTTAGTACTGGTACCTGTGAGCAATTGGGTTTTGTGATGAAAGGGGGACTAAAAAAATAAGTGCCTGGACATACAGCTTCAATTTTCATTTCATGGCTGTGTATCAAATAAACAGTGCCCAAATTTCTTCAGAGATGTTGGGTTTTCTTAGTATTAGTTGTGCACTCCTGGGCTTCCAGCCAAGCCTATGATTTTAAACTTATCACCAGAAAAAAAGGCAGGTTCCTAACATGGAGGGGTTGACAGCAAGAGTCTGTACATTTGTGGTTGTGCTTGCAAACTGTCTGCCTGACGTAGTGCCTGAAAGACACAGGCAGCTGAACTGCTCAGCACATGGCTAACATCAAATTAATGGCATTATTTCTGAAAGCAAATTCCCGCTGCAGCACAGTTACAGTCAATGTTCGCATTCATTGCTTTTGACAGCCTGATATAACATAATTTAATTTAAATGCCCATGTGAGACAGAAGCATAGGCATTTATTTAAAAAACAAAAATAAAAGCCCACTTTTTTATATACATAAAATGTCTGCTTGAAGGAATAAATTAGCAGCCATGCAGTACAATTGATTTGCAAGAGCCCCTGGATTTCAGTGAAGAGCTCTTTTTAAAGATCAGTAGGGAAGACTGTAGCATGAGTGCTTTTGCCACTTAGGTGTTCAAACAAATGCTTGGTGTTAATTCCTTGTCAGGCTTTGATCAAGGGTTTGGGGGGGCACTCAACTGAGTTTGAGAGCAAGCTGGCCATGTATGTCCTTCGCCTTTGTCTTGTTAGGCAAATCCTGTAAGAGAATTGCAAATATAGACCCCCTTTCCTAAGTTGCCATGGCTGCACAAAGCAGTGATATCCTCATGCTGGCAAGGCCAGCAGCCAGAATCAGAAGGCTTTCTAAGTATTTGCTTCTTTGGTAATTGGCTGACTGTTCTCATTGAGGTTCTCCTTGTTTGTTCAGTTCCACCTGCCAGGCTGCTCTTGGGGCTGTGTTTGGCTGTGTCACATAATTTGGGAACATACAAGTGGTGGACTAGCACTTCTGTAGTAACTGGGGAGCCTCACCCCGTGTGGTGGAGTGGGGGCTGTCTCTTGGTATCCAGCACAACCATTTAGATTTTAATTGCACCTTTCCAACAGCTGGAAAAGAAGGCAAGAAATGGTATGGGGGTTTTTCAAGGGAGTGCCATTCCAGCAGAGACAGATGGTGTTCCCTCTTCCCAACCATTTATGTCATGCCACATGCTTTGGGTTGACTGCTTGGCTGTGCAATGAACTGTCACCAGCCTCCTAGAAAACTAACCAGGCTCATGGAGAACAGCTCTGGAAATCCCTTTAGGTCATCCTCCCCAATGCAGACCTTCTGGGTGAGATGCAAATAGCAAATTAAATCAGTGTAAAAGTTTTGGAGTTTGTGTGGGATGGCCTAATACTGAGCAACTGTCAGATTGGTCTACTTTGGGAGTTTAAATAAAAGTAATTGAAATCAAATGGAACTGGTTTTCGGGTAACACGAATATTGTTTTCAGCACAGCCCATTTACATGGTTAGCATCAGGCCCCATCCCTGGGTCAGACTACCCACGTGCAGTCACATATCCACTGGGTGTGTGCAGCCCACGGTGTGTAATGGCATCCAAGCCACACGTGAGGTGAACGTTTGGTGTGTGTTACAAGTTAGGGCCATTGTCATTTCTGCTTCCTTTGCTCATTATTTATTTATTTATCCATTATATTTCTTGTCAGATGTTTATTAATTGTTATTAACTTCCTCTGTGTCCCTTTGCTATGGTATCTGAACGCCTAGAGAGATCTGTGTCTCAAAGGGGACCAAGCGGATCCACTGGATCCTGCTGGGTGCTTAGGGCAAGCCATAGCTGAATGGTGCCATAATCCAGATCACTGCCCCCTTTCCCTGAGATACTAAGGGACCTTTCTGCTTTTATATGGGACCAGATTGTTTTGGAGTTGCCTTGTGAATTTTCCCAGCCACCTGGAGTAATGCTGGTGTTGTCTTCTCTCCCTTACAACTGGCTGCACTGAAAAAGAGACTGTGCCTTGTAAATGGTACTGGCAGAGATGGTTGCTCCTTAGCTCTTGTCCCAGCAGTTGTCCTTAGGTTAGGTGCTTGCTGGCAGGAGCATGCTGGGATGTGTCACCTTGGGGCTGAGTGTCTTGGCAAGGCAATGACTGCCCTCAAGGCCTTGAGTGCTTCTTGCAGGTGTGGTTTTGCCTTCCAGACTCATGCAAATATCAGGTGCAAATGGGATTTTTTTCCCTGAGTAAGGAGTAAAACAGTTGGGATATACAGAGCAGTCAGGGCTGGTTCTGTGCTTCACAGTGCTTTTCCTGGGAAAAGCAGCTTGGGTTTCTACCCACTGAGCTCCCTGTGCAATGATAGGCAGGAAAGCCTGGAGCCAGCATCCATATGGCTGATTCATGAAGTAAATGGAGAAAAGCTAATATGAGGAATAATTTGGGTTAGATATAGAATTAGTAGGAAATTGTTCCTGTTAACTATCCATCCCCTCCTCTCTGTCATCATCCTCAGCCTTGTTCTCCTAGGTGTCCCAGCTGCTGGCTACAGTGCATTGAGCAGATCAGCCCTAGAGCTCTGACCTTGGTGCTTGGCACAACCTTAGATAATTTCATTTGGTTTTCATTGTGTAACCTTGTGTCAAAACTGCAAACAATAATCTATTCCACAGCAGTTATGCTTTGCTGCTCTTGCTTACAGAGATTTAGCACTTTATATGTAATGGGGAGTGCCTTTCCCTGGGTGGATGTTTTCTTTTCCATACATCTCAGATCTGTTCTCTGTGCGATATAATTGATTCCCAGTTGTTTCCTTCTTGCAAATTTTTGCTAGACCCTACTTTGTGAAATGGGAGAGAAGCTCTCTGGCTGCCAGTAACATGCTGATATACCAAAATGAGATGCTCAGTTTGATGTCTGAAATCACCAGCACATCCTGCAAAATGTGATGACTCAGGCCCCAGCGAGCACTCGGTCTGATCACCTGATTTACTCAGTGTCAAAGTTGCTGGTTTCAGCCAGGTAGAAACAAGCTCTTGCATTTGGTTTACAATGGGTAAGTGAGAAGCTGTGCCCAAAACCCAGACCTTAAATGATACACCAGTAGCACAAGGAATGCCATTTCTGTGCCATATTTTATATTTGTGGCCTTTTTATTTTCCTGTTAGGAAGTGAATTTCTGCTGTGCAAGAGTTTAAAGATAAATTGGCAAGTTACATTTGGACTCTGCTTTTTCTGTGGTGTAACTCATTTTTGCAATCCTTTATTTTCAGTGTGTGAGAAGTGATTATAGCTTTGTGTCTAATCTTTGTGTACAGTAATTTTTCATGCCAGGATGTGCATTATGATCTCTGTCACAGACAATAAAGCAAAGCTGTTGACAAACTATCTGCAGTAATAATGAAAAGGGTGGGTTTTTACAGTCTGCATTCATTCAGCAACACTATGTTTTTGGAGTAGTCTGTTCTGAAATGTGAATGTATCATAATCAAATTCAAATCAATTGTTCCCACATTTAGCTTTGAAGGACGCATGGAAAAATATCTGCTTTTTGTAATAAGTTTAAAATAACAGTCTGATCTTTTCATTAATGATTTCCTACCCAAGATTACATTTTCAAAGCCATATGCAATCATTTAATTGTGTGCCTCCTTATTAATATTAAACACAATTAGTCCTACTATGACACTTGGAAAGTGCACCCCTTGCAGTAAATGCTGCCTCCACACAGAGTATCCCAATGTGAGAGCAGCTCTCCAGCATTTGGAGTCCCTTGGCACAGATTGTCCGTGCTGTTACTGTGCCTGTGTTGCCTCTGAAATGTGGAGTGGCTGTTTCATTTGACTGTGTCTGGCTTTTTCAGCCACCCACTGGCATCCACTGGCATCCTCTGGAGATTTTACTTTGTGATTAAATAGTAATGAAAGAGCTTGATTCTCTGAGAATAAGTTAAAAAATAACAGTAATATCACGAGCATGATGTGGGATGGGTGTTAAAGCCTCTGTTATTTGTTTGTATTTACTCAGCCCTTGAGGATTGGAGAGAAAAGCTCCCATAATGTGCTGTCAGAGAATGTGTCTGCTCAGGAGATAAGCTACTGTCTGCTTTAGCAAGCAGCAGATTAGAAAATGGCTTTCACAGCTACTGCCTCAGCCTCCCTGGAAACACAGCCAGTTTGGAACGCCAGGAAAGCCCCATTGCTCAGTGGCATTTTCTGCTTCACCAGGAGCAGTGCAAGGTGCTCATGTGGGGCACCTGGCAGTGCAGTTCACTCCTGCATGGGCCCACTCTTGGCCTTCAGGGTCCTCCTGCAGCCCCTGGTGCTGCTGTGGGAGCTGCCAGCACAGAGGCTGGAGGTGCCACAGCCTGGCCTCTGTGTTGCAGGTGTTTCCTGGAAAGCATAGAAACAGTAATTATTAGTGTATGTGCCCATATAATTATATTTTCATAGAAATACACATGCAATGTATATAAAAGAAATAATGTTGTGAAGTTGAACACAAAGTGGTGCCACTGACGAAACTCAGCTTTCATTTCCCCAGCTCCAGAGTGAGTTGCTGTTGGATTTAGAGCTGTCATCTTGACTCAAAAACTTTGGTATTTGATTTGGAAAAAACAACTGAACCTACAACTACATGGAATTTGTCCCATCTGTAGCCATTGCCAGTGTCTGTCTAGAGCTACTTGTACTTCCTAAAGCCTTTCATGGCTTGTCACAGGAACTGAACAATATTTAAAGCCATGTCAGATTAAGGGTTTTCTAAGCAATATTAACCTGTCAAGGTAAAGACTTAGAATCTTGCAGTTGCTTGACAAGCTGCATTATTTGTCCTGTAATGTTAATTTGTGCTGAGGCTCTGCAGTTAGGTGTAGTTAGGTGTATGAAACCTGACTTTTAACGTTCCCTAAGGCTAAGTGAAAATGGCCCCTTGATCAGTTTTTGTTAGAACACTTGATTAGTCTCTTCTGGCTTAATTCACTGTCCTGCCAATTGCTGAATTTAAACTTTCTCATGAGTTTTTATTTTCAGAAAGGCTGATGATACCATTAGCAGAAGGGAGATAGATGCTGAGGTGGACTGTCATGGTCTCAAAGAGAGAGGCTTTGTTTGTAAGGGTGAGCAGGATGGTTTTGTGCATAGAGATGCTCACAATGGCTGGTCTGTGAAGGTTGTTTCAATGCAATCATGCTTGTAAAGTTTACTATAGCTTCTATCCAGTATTTAGTTTGTTAAGGTGTTGACACAATTTTGCTGACATTCTTCTTAAGTGGATTATGCTCACAGCCAGTTTTCAAAGCAAACAGATGGCTCTTCAAACGGAGCATTTCGCACAGATTTTTTTTTTAATGGTGTCTCTAGAATTATGACAGCTCTGTCAGAGAGGGCTAGTTTGTCGTTAATTTTCTCATGACAGATGATTCAAAATAATTTTTGCTTCTTTGTATTGCTCAAATGAACCAGCTGTTTAAAAATAAAAATCACAAGGAGACTAAGACATAAATCAATTGGTCTGTACATGAATGGAATTGCACTATTTTGATAAGTCCACTTCTGTTTTTAGATCACTGTAAAATGAGAATGTCTTCAAAATATTGGAAGTATGCTCAGGAGGCGTGTGTTTCTTCTTGGAACCCAAAGACATGTTGTGCATTGCCTCAGACAGAATCTGTAATCTGAATTGCCTGTTTACTCAAATGTGAAATCAGAATATGTATAAGGGAGAGCAGGTGGCTTGGCACTTTCACATGGGGTGTGAAGCCCCTTGGCTTCTGCAGACTTCAGGTGAGAGTCTTGGCAGGGCAGACTCGGGCTGCTGTCCCCTAAGCAATGCAATCCCAAATAGTGTCCATCCATGTGTGTCCCAGTCCTGGACAAACACACAGTTTGTGGGCCACCCTGAGGAACATTTCCAAGCCTTGCCCTCACCCTGGAAAGGGGTTGCTTCTTGCACTGAGGGGATTTTTCTGTTCCTGGACATGCACACACAGTGCCAGGTTTGGCTTGGAGAAGTTAAGGCTGCAAAGCATGGTCACACTGATTTTTCCCTGTTTGATAGTGAAGTCTTTAGTGTCTTTGGTCCTGTGTGCATAAGAAGTAGCAGCCAGGGGTATTTCATCCTAAACAAAAACTATTTAAAACTGCACTTGTGCAGTTTGAAGAGATGGAAGATGTATTGAGGAGATACATTGAGGACCCTTTCTGAGAACATTGTCATGTTGTTAATGATAGGTACTGTGTTTATGTGGTGGTGTTGTCTCTGTCACTACACACTGCCACTATTCCTGTGCCATTTGCAGACAGAGAGGGACACCAAGGTGGGCTGGGTGCTCCAGGCAGCCCTGGGGCTCTTGAATTCCTGCCTACTGTCTTTAACCACAAGCAAAACCTCTGACATAGAAGTAAGTTCAGAGCTATGAAAAAATATCTGCTGCATAATTTATTCTTGTTTTGTTTTTTCACATTGTGCCTGCTGACTGGATCCCAAGTTCTTTGTCTGTGTATTCCCAGATCTGTCATGCTGCTGAGACACAAATCCCTTCAAAAGAGCTTCACAGCAAATAGCACAGAGCTGCTCACACAGTCCCAGTGCTTTTTGTTATTCTCACACTGAG
>NW_005054298.1:26012666-26039856 GCF_000277835.1 Geospiza fortis | reverse complement strand
TGAGGCAATCATGTTCTCAGGCACAGGCTGTCGTCCCTCGATGACGTGGTGTCCCACGTGGTGTTTACCAGTGCTGCAGCCTTGCAAGCCACCATTGTTTCTTGGTTGTGAACATTGTGTACAGGGGTTCAGACCCTGTGAGTCCAGTGCCAGGCACTGGCAAAAAGGGAACTGTGCTCATCAGTGTAGGATAAATCCTTCCTCTTAGCTCTGGGGAAAGGGAGAGCAGAGATGCTCCTACTACTGGAAGGGGTCACACTGTGACTCATCCAACACATCCGATTGGTTTGGAGAACCCATGGAGGGGCAAGTGATCTGTCACCCCTCCAGTGAGCCCAAGGTCCTGCTGTAGTGTCTCTTGTGTCCTGTGAGGCCACCAAAGTACCTGTGATTTGCAGGTGGTCAGGCTGGGTGGCAGGTGTCTGAATGTGATGTTTCAGTCAGTGGAGGTATTCCTCATGAGTGTAACCAGCTGCAGCATGTGCTGTACTTCAAGCGGTACTTGGGGTGACATTAGGAGAAGAGGAGCTCAGGTTCTTACTGATACTGAGTTTTAATAACCAGATGCATATCCTGGCTTTTATTTGTTTGTATCCTGTAGCTCCAGAACCTTGTCACTTCACAGCACTTGAGATATCAATATTGCATAAATATTCATTTTGCCATTTCTGAACCCCAACTCCTTAATACAAATTTCATGTAACACGGTTTTCCTGATTGTTACAAATTGGATTGATATCCTGTTAGTCACCTCACGCTTATAGGCTCTGAGAAGATACAGAGGCAGTGTGTTCATGAAGTCTCATTCCCATTTGCCTTCTTGAAGGGGCCAAACAAAATGGTTCAGAAGGGTTCACTGGAGTGCTATGGGATGATGTGTTTCATATGGGCACAACTTGGCCTGCTCTGCTCAAGGAGGGCCCAAGGCTGGGTGTCAAATCCAGGTGGAAGGAGGGGTGGGTTATCAGGGTCTCTCAGCTCATAAGGGGCCCCTGGCTGGGAACGCACAGCCATTGCCATGGGGGATGTGATGGCAGGGAGCAGGGAGGGAGCAGTGGCCTGGGTGAGAGGGGTGCCATGTGCTATCACTGCCCTGGCCCTGGCAGGATCTGGCTGTTGACTATGGAAGAGGAAATGCCTTCTCCTGTAGCCTCCTTTCTTTCAGGCTGAAATTACCTCCCAAGGCTGGTGACACGGAGGTGGGAGGAGCCAGGTGCCTGTTCCAGCCTGTCCAGTGCTGGCTGCTGCCTTCCTCACTGTGCTGGCGCCAAGCTGCAGGAGGGGCTTCAGTCCCATTTCCAGGGGGCAGAGATGGTTTGAGACGGGACCTGGGAGCTGTAGGGATACAGGAGCAGTATTGCTGCTTTTGGTCCTGAGCGATGTGTGCAATCCCTGACTCTCTCCTGCATGTCTGTGCATCCCCAGGGCCAAGGAGATCTCCTGAAGAACGCCAAGAACGAAGCCCTGGAGAACATGAAGCAGATCCAGCTGGCGTGCCTGTCGTGCGGACTGAGCAAAGCTGGGAGCGGGCAGGCAGATGCCAAGGCAAAACGATGCCTGGAGGCAATACAGGAGAAGGATACTGGAGATGAGAATGGGAGGCTGTGAGGAGAGGCAGAGCTGGCACATTTGTCACAGATTTCAATAAGTCTAAACTATTTTTTTAAAGCATTTAAAAATTCACACAGGAGTGCCCTCTACAGGGTGTGATAGTATTAAAATCCTCACAATGTCAGTATTTTAATGCAGTTAATTTATCTAAGTTAAACTCTGGTAGTGAGATTTCTAATGAAGCCAAGCTGTCTGTATGCAAGTGCGTGTGTGTGTGCGCACATGCAAATCCTGTAGACACCCTTTCATGCATTGCATTAGCCATTTGCTAATTTATTCCTCTGTCATCTTTGAATAGGCTTATTCATTCTGAAGATCAAAACAAATTGAGAGCACTTGTATCAGTTTTGGGCTTTACTTTACTCTCCAGCTTTTATCATTTTACTTATAGGTTATATTACTGTTACACTGTTTAAACAGACAAACCACAACAAATTTCACTGACAGCTGTTTTTGTGAGGACAAAACTGGTGGTTTGCTGCAGACCCTGAAGGTGATTTTTAGTGAACAATTACAGCCAAGTAAACAAGATATGAAATGATCAGAGTTGCTAAGTAGATTAGCAGTAGATTTGAGATGTATTTTTCGCTGAATTTTGCAAACTGCTCTTCAGGGTACACCCAGACAACACATACTAACGTAAGAACTAGCTAATTTAGTTTATTCCAGCAAAACATTGCTACCTTGTAGATCTGCAAGACAGCTACAGTCTTTGCTGATAGGCATTAACTTGAGTAGTAATGACCATAGCTAGTCAGCCCTGTAATTATGGGGAGAGCTGTGAATACCCTTTGGTGGTCATGAACGCTGAAGGTGACCTTCAAGCTGTTCTGAAACAGCCAGTGGTGCCAGTATTAAAAGGAAGGTTTTCCAGATTTCACAAAATGTGAGCTTTAGTGCAAGATGTGTGAGAGGTCAGGCCTTGCTTGCCACCTTCTGCGTAGATGTTGAAGCCAGCTGGATGAAGTAAGCAGGCTCTGGCCTAATGTTTTTGTGGTTCAAATCATGCTATGCTAGAGATTTAAAAGCAGGGCTGAAGAACTGCTACAGGTGTAGTGTAGAGAAATAGCCTGGGGAGAAACAGGGTGCCAGCATTTTTGTGCAGCAGTTACAAATATCCTAACACATGTCATGTGTTTGGGGAAGTTCTGAGAATTGGCTGCCTCTTTGTGCTGCTGTGGAAAGGAGACACAGAATGTCCCGGAGCATCCTCGTCCCTCCCGAAGTCCAGCCCACGTGTGCTCACAACATTCATTTCAATTGTTTAAGTACTGTGCTTGAGTGGAATATTTGTGTTATCTTTACCAGGACTAAGTGTTTTATGGTTATAAAAAGACTATATTTATTTAAAGCATTGCTTTTATTTTTAAAAGCTACTTTTTAAATTAATTTGATTAACAAATATGCTAATTTTCTGAACTTAACAAAAAGTAATTGCTGAAAGTTTGATCATTGGAAAATCTTATATAGCTATTGTGTTAAGTTATTTTTGACTTCTTAATAACACTATTATGTTCATGTTGCACATTACTGAGAGAGTAAAGCTATGAAACAACTTTGACCCATGATTTTGCAGTGATTTTACATGAACCTGGATAAAGGTGGATTAGAGTGGGTAAGTTGCTTGACAGAAGGTCCTGCTCTAACAGCAGCTGTGTTAATGCAAAGGTTATAACTCAGGTGCCTTAAATACCATTTCAGTAAAATTTGCCGTATTTGTTCAGATCCAACCTTAAATGCTCTGTTTATCTCTCCATTAGATTATGAGTGTGTGTTCAGACTTCACTGAGGTCTGGAGAAGTGTCTTTTGTGTTTCAGGCAAGGCATAAAGCCCACAAGAGTGTGCATTTTCATGTTTTGCCCTCTTGGGTTATGTTTGTACAAAAACAACACTTGGCCTTCACTACTTACAGTTAGGGATGATGGAAACTGTTACCCCAGCATCATCAGCTGCAAAGGATCAGCCTTTGGAAAGCATCCCTCTCAGAAGGGAGAGGTTGCTTCAGGAAGGGTGAGTGGCTTGCCTCTTGGTGCTTCATTTAAATCTAGAAATGTCTTTATTTTCTCAATCTAAAAGGCTGTCCTAATGTCTGTACAGGAACTGCTGGCAAAATACCTTCTCTGATGTTAGGAACAAATGAACATGAAATTACAGAGAGAATATCTTCTTTCTGTGCTCACATATAGAGGGGGTACTACATGGCTCTCACTCTGGATCATTAGGAGAACCCAAAGTGGCTGGATGGAAATCCCATAGCACGCACACACACCTTTCATACCATGTTGAGCATTCATGTCATGTCCTGTGCCAAGGTCACGCATTCTGTGCCAAGAGAATTTGGGGCACCCTGGATTGCCCTAGGCAGTTGGGACTATTCATGGTGCTGGCACCCAGAACCCCACAGCTGGAGCAGCTCCACCCTTCCTCCTGTGCCAAGAGAGGGGCTAGCAAAAAGCAAAAGCTCATCTCACTTCCTCTGAGCTCCTTTGAAATCACTGGGAATGGAAGTGAATGATAAAGTGCCAGTTGGTGTAATAAAAATTCAGCCTTGAGGGCGAACACATGGAAAAATCATATCCAGCATCAGCAACAAACACACAGAGGGGACTGAGTGCCTGGCCTTTTTGGGAAGTGTTTCATGGTGTGCCTGGCTTCTTGCAGTGGAACAGCCTCCTCTGGGCCCTCTGCTGGTGTGATTTGCCTGATGTCCCACATGAATGGATGGGTATTATCTGTATCACCTCTGTGGGAGTTATGTCAGGAAGGTGCTACAGGCATTTGCAGTTGTTTACAGCGTAGTTGAACAGCTGGAAATCAGAGAAGCTCTCAGGGACTGATATGGGGAGCTGTCTGTCAGAAGGGAGCACAGGAGTGAATCTACCTGAGCTCTCTCTGCCTCCATCTGAGTCCTCCATCTTTACAGTATTTGTTTTCTCTCTGTCATTCTCTCAACTGTAAGAGAAGACTGATGATGTTTTCCTTCTCAGGCACAGATTAATTACACATTTCTGGAAAACCTTTGAGTTTGCTCTTGCTCTCAGGAGGACAACCATGCACTGTAACACCAGTGCCAAATCCTTCCACTGCTGGTGAGCACAGGTGAGGCAGCACATGTGGGAAGGGCTGAGCCACCACACAATCACCACTCCCAAGGGCCTCGGTTCCTCCAGGGAGCAGGGATGTCTTGTCCATGTCCTTGTGTGTCTGACCCCACCAAACCGCACCTTTGGTCAAGTGTGGCAGAGTGGAAGCCACCTCACCTCAGGTGTTAAATTCCTGCATGTTTCCCAAGCAAGGATGGGGCAGGCAGCTCAGAGAGGCCCCAGCATGGGGCACAGGCTGCAGTGTGACCTGTACATGTGAGGGGACACTGGGGGCCATGAGAAAAAGATGGGTGCAGAGGTTTCACTTGGATTTTGCTGCTTATATGCATGCATGAAGGAATCCAGCCATGAAGCATGGGAAGAAGCTGAATTAGTCCAGCTGTTCACAGGCCTGACTAGTCTTAAATCAGCAGGAGTAGTTTTTACCAAATTTCATGTGCTGACATGACCAGTAGGACTTGACCCCTTTCCCCTCCCTTTCCTGAATTCGGCATGACTTAAAGCACCATGCTGTTCCGCTGCTTTCTGTATCATTTTTCATTTATTTAGTTCTCTGTTTTTAAAGGGATAATGCAGCTTCCAGTGCAAAGAAGGTGAAAGTTTTGTTCCTCTTTCTGAGATTCATCTCCCAAAATAGATTATCAGATAATTGCATGCATAGAGAGCGCTTTCCTGTAGGATATGCCATCTCTCCCATCCGTCTGTTCAGTTTAAAACATTAGGTCATAGCCTTCTTAGCATTGGTCCCACTCCTACAGGGTTAGACAGCATCCTCAGGCAGGGGACTAACTCAGGAAGCTTCACAAAAAAAAGGTGGAGGGGTCACAGGAGCAGTGTCTTCAGGTCTCCAGCACTTGCTGTGGGGCTGAGCATGGTGGCCCTGGCTCATCTCTCAGCAGCAGTAGGTGAAGTACACATTCTATAAACCAGGATTTGGTTCTTTTTGGCCCCTGTCCCTGCCCTAGGGAGGCATGAAAATCCATCATTACCATAACATGGTGCTAGTGAAGCTGTCTCCAGATTGGCACACCAAGCAAGGGGCAGCTGGGGAGCACTGCTGGGAGGTGTTTCATGGGTCCAAAGCCTGAGTGCCCTTTGAGACTGTTCTGACGGGGTCCTGGCAGGTTGCCTTTGCACAGTCTCAGGCTGAGCAGTCTTGCATTTGCTTTCCATAGCAAGTCCCTGAAAAAATGTTTCCTTTTTGAAGTGATGTTGAGGGCTTTGTGAGTTCAGTAACCAAGATGTGACTGACCAGCGAGAAATGTGATGCAAGTTCTGTCTCACCAGCTGTTTCTCTGCAACAGAGAGTACTGTGTGAACATGCCCCTGATCAAGCAGGTCATGTTTTAAACGAGGATGTTACACTCTTCCGGGTTATTTGAAACACTTTATGAATAAATTGCTTTTGCAGAAAATACTCATGGAGTAATTCCAAGAAAACATGCAGACAACAAATTCTCAGCAGACAAATCTTGAGCAGGAGACAGTGTTGTGTTTGACAGCTGTTTGCTGTGCACAGTCCACACCATCCTCCTCTGGGAGCTGGAAGAAAAATGAATGATTCCAAAGGCAAGTTTGAGTTATTGATGATGTTAGAAGTTTTTCCCCTGTTAAGTTTCGTAGCAGAGACTCATTCATTTAGAAAGACATGAATATAATAGAATTGGGAAGCAAATGTGACACTTCAGGCCAAAAGTGTGCTTGGAGAGGAGGTGGCATGTCGAGTGTGGGGCTGCTGGCTGTGGGGCTGTGCATGGGGGAGCACTGGGTGAGAGCCCAGAGGAGCCATCAGCCCCCTGCAGTGGCAGAAAAGGGCTGCTTGGCCAGGGCAGTTTGGTAACCAGTGGGGTGGGTTTGCACCACCAGAAGTTTGCAGAGACCTCAGTGAGGGCTGGAGGTGCAACGGGAATTTGTCCCATCCCTGACCCATGGTTTACTGAGGTAGGAGGAAGAGGATTGATCTGGCTTGTTTGGAAGCATACGTGGGGAGAATGGAGGCTAGAGATGAATTATTTGTGTGCTTCCCCAGATAGCATCTGGTGAACCAGCTACACATAATGCAATTAAAAACAAGATAGAAGTTATGGTTTGGACAGCAGGAGCTGCTGTGATTATTTGTGGTGCTGATGGATGGAGAGGGGAGCTTTGCAGTGCAGCATGAGTGTGCCCAGTGTGGGGAAGAAGCTGCTGCTGTCTCCTGCACCTGGCAAACAGGGCAGAGTAGAGGCTGCTGCTGTGCTTCATTGCTGGGTCCTCCCAAGGTGGAAGGTGAGTGTGCTGGAGGGGCAGAAACAAAGCACTGAAGATCATACCAGTATTGGCAAGTCCATTGCTTGCTGGTGTTGATGTGCTCTGCCTTCAGGATTCACCAGCCCTGACCCTGCTGTGCTTTGCTGGTTTGCAGCAGCCTTCCTGCACAAGGTGTTTCCTAAGCCAGGGCAGCACAACTAGAGCTGAGCTGTGCCACCAACTCCCCCTTGGACATGTGGTTTGCTCCTTTTCTTTGTGCTCCTTGATGGACTCTAGTTTTTATGGAATCTGAGCAGCAAGAAGGAAATGCTTTTGGGCTGGGCCAGTGGGCTCCCAGCCCGTGGCCACAGGGACCCTTCTGTGGGATGTGTGGGGCTGCCCTGGGCAGGTGGCACCTCCCTATGGGGCTGCTCCCTCAGAGACTGCCTGGTGAAGCTGTTTTTAGGAGGCTCAGATCAACCACAGCATGAGGGGGCTCAGCTCCTACCAAAGCCAAGCTGTAATTTCACCTGCTGATGCTGTAACTACATCTTGCTGGTATCTTCTCTTTAAGTAACTGTTATCCACACAAACTGCTCTGCTGATTCCTAGTGAGACACATCCCAGCTTCCCACTGCCTGGCCAAGGCAAGCAGTGTGTTGTCCCAGCTCCTGAGGGGAGAGGGTGGCAGCACTGTTTCAGGACTGCCATTAGACTATAGTGTGGAAACAGAGTTACTCTGAAGGATTTGATGCACTGGCCAAGAAAACCATCTAGAGGTGAACACCCACAGGCAGCTGATGATGTGGCAGGGCACCTTTGTCAGATCAGCTGAAGCATTTTGGAAGCAACAGAGTGCAGAATTGAATTGTCATCAGAGTAAACCAAAAATGCTGACTCCATGAGACTGGCTCAGGTTTGCAAACTGAGGTTGGCTTGGAGTTGCTTTGGGCACATGGCCCTTAGGGCAAGCAGAAGATGATCCTGTGTTTCTGGAAAGCCTCCTTTGGTATTTAGTGTTTGAGCAGAGGCAGGATGCAGGTGACTGCCAGCAATCCAGCAGGCTCGGGGAGTTAGCAAACCCAGGTGTGTCTTTTTGGTTACTGATTCTAACTTGGTATTTCTTACCAAGGTGATTCCAATTAACCAGGAGCTGTGATTCAGTTGGAATTGCCCCCTCCAGGTCTTGAGGAGATATATGAAAACTGACATCATGATGTGTCACACTCTGTGCATGGAGGCTGTTGGCTGGGGATTTTTTTTGTTAATGCTTAAAGGTCATAATTGCCATCAAATGAACACAAATATCCACAGGAAAAAATGTTTCTACCAGGCATCAAATTAAGGATAGATGAGTGTGGAGTCAGATGACAGCATTAATGAAGACATAAGGGTATCAGTTTTGATTCCTCTCATTATTTGTGTGAATTTGATTGTGAAAATTGACTGGATAGTATTTATTAATGATGTGTATGGGAAGGAGGCTTAGGCTTGGTGAGGAATTTTCATGGGGTAGCTTTACACCATAGGGTCTCTGGATCCCAGCTGTCCAGCAAGGAAAATACAGCTCATGTGTCCCAAGTGCCTTAGGGAGCAGATAGCTCTAAGCCCTGCCCTTTTTTCTGGTAGGTGAACAGAGCACAGACAATACTCTGAGCCATATCCTGGAGAGGCTCAGCTGCATCCCTGTGTGGTAGCCTCCAGCCACTGAGAGCTCTTCAAGAGGGGCCCCAGGGGCTCCTGCTCAGAGAAACTGCACAAACAGCAGCATCTCAGCACGATGGGGAGAGCAGGGGGTCTCCTGAGCACTGCCTGGAGCAGCAGTTCTGGGCATGGGGCTGCTGGCCGTGTGCAAGACAGGTTTTCCTGGGCAGCTGAACCCTTTCTATTGTCACTGCTGAAATAGGTAAATTTAGGCAGCCCTTTGTCCCACCTGGTTTAACTGTGTACTTCAGGAAAGGAATAGTTTTATCCCAACAGTGCCTATTTCATGCCATGTCTTACAAGTATTCATAGTGGAAACCCTTTAAGGGAAACCAGACTTTTATCTGCATAAAATACAGCTGGCTGTGACAGCTTGCCACAAGGTGTACACTTGTACAAGGTCTCGTGATGTATCTCTGTGGTCATTTGTCAGGTTCTTTGAACAAGAAAATCCAGGGAAGCTGGTGGGGATTCGGGTTACCCTGCAGACACAGGGGCAGATGTTTGCATGTGGCTGCTGTTTGCAAAGAACAGTTTTGTCATAATAAATGATTGAATCATGAAATGAATTTGCACATCTGCAAAAGGACAGGGAGAATGGGTGTCTTTCAGTCCCACAGCCCTTGTGCTCACTGCCCCAGGCACTGGGGCCTGAGGTGGACTGTGGCTCTGCCATGGGGGGACCAGCTGAGAGAACCTCCTGTAGCAAATGCCAAATACTCCTGTCCCAAGCAGGAGTCACAGAGAAAGTCACAGGGAGGAAATGGAGACCTGTCAGGAAGCTGAAGTGCCACATCTTTTGTGTGGTACTAACATTACAGCCTGGCCTGAAGGGAACATGAAAATAATCTGCAAGGTACTGCAGTAGGCACGAGGACAGTTTCCTGAAATTTGGGAGGTCAGCACTGGGGATGCTGTGGTGTCTCTGCTTTCCCACATAACATGTTTCAGCCCCCACATTTTCCCTTGGACTGGCAATGCTCTTCTAGCATATCATGAATCCTCTATTTCCTACTTCACTGAAAACAGTTGTACCTTCTCCTGGGAAAGGGAAATTGATTGTAAGGAGCTCAAAGAACAAAAGCTGAGCAGGTGGCTTTCTAGATTATACAGTTTTCTTGGCAAGAGCTGCTTCTCTGAGCAATGTGCCTGTCTGCAAAAGAGAAACACCAAGAGCACTCTAATTCCCTGGGACAGGAGCAGCAGCAGCTGGAGAGTGAAGGCTCTGCCGAGTGAAGCTGAAAGGATGAATCTGTTTAACTGCACATCCCATTAAAACCGGCGGCTGGACGGAAAATTGCCTCTAACGGCATCCAGAAGGGCTGAGACGTCAGACAGGGATTTTGGGCGGTTGGCTGTGTGATTATGGCCGCCAGAGAGACTCAGTGTGGAGCACAGCCCTGCCAGGGCTCCTGCCAGGGCACAGGGTCAGCCCTGGAGCACGGGCAGAGAGGGGCAGTGGGGCCTGGCATGTGCCCTGCTCAGCACTGGGGGGATGCACGGGCACAGGGGGGGGTGCCAGAGCGGGGTGAGCCATCCCTGAGCTCACACTGTACTTTAGCAAGTGAATGTCTTCATCTTGGAAAGGCACCTCAGTCCTGTGAGGTCCCTGCTGAATGCTTGGTTTGTGCCAGATGGCAGTGGAATAGGCCATAAAAGCACTGTTTCTGTAGTGCCCATTCAAGGAAGCGAGAGTTTTGTCCTCTTTCCTGGAAGAGCTCCTGTGGGACTCCTGTGGCTGGGACTGTCATTATTTTAACAGTATTTTACCCTGCCATGTTTCTGCTTCCTGCATCCGTCAGGTGGGGCAGCTTGCACTCCCTGGACCCAGGAGGGACACGGAGACAGTGCAGAGTTTGGCTGATGGGGACCTGAGGTCAGTGGCAGAGCAGGGAACCAAACTTCTCCCCAAGAATGCAGTGCAGCTCTTTGCCTTTCCCATGCAACCCTGTCCAAGATAAAGCTTTAACTGCAGGGTTAAGCTTTTCTTTAAGACAGATGACAGAGAGATGATGAGGGATAAAGGTAATTAATGACATCAGTCTGTCTTTCCAATACAGGTTGTTTTGTGAGTGATTGGACAAAAACTTCTGAAAGCAGAATTTAAGCAGGCATGATTAGCCAAGATTAGTAAGGATTTCTGCCTGGTAGCCTAAATCTAATGTCTTTCACTTAGTAATCCTTCTTTCAGGTCAATGAATCTTCTTTTAAGAAGGAAAAAAATATAGGTTATACAAGAGAGTTCAAGAGTTTCAATTATCATGTGAGAGGGATTTAGAGCTGTTTCCACCATTTAAGGGAACCTATGCTGTTATCTCAGAGGAAGGCACAGAGACATCTCTTCTTGTGCTATGCTGATGCACATTATGAGAGTTGCCCAAAAATGCTTCAGTTACAGAATTTTCCTGGTCCTTTCATACAGTGGTATCTGAGCTCATCCTTTGGGACAAGATCACATACTTTTTTTTCCTCAGAGATTGTTCTATGTGGACACCCCAGTCTGCACAGCCTGAGCACAGGCTGCAGGTCAGCAAACTCTGTGTGAACCAAGGACTGCCCTTTGCTGCAGTGGGACTGCCTGTGTACCACACTGATGCTGGGAGTTGTGTGCTGAAGGGGAGCACAGAAGACCAAAGGTTTCCTGCAGTTGAAGCACATTCCCACTGTGGGTAGGACATCCCTGCAAAGGGCTCTGCACTGGCAGGGATGTGCTGTGAGCTGGGCTGTGTGAGGTGCCTTGTGTGAGCCTGTGAGAGGATGGCAAATGGCCTTCATGATTGTTTCACTTTCCAGTGGAGGAGGTGAGCCAGAGTTGGGTGCCATGTCTACCCTCACTTCATGGAAAAGAGGCTTCCTTAACTGTAGGTGAACTGATGATCTTCAGCTGACTTTCCTTGACTGGGACAAGTTCCTTTCCACAGAGCATACGTGTCATTTCATCCCACTGGCATTTACTGGGTCATTTCTCTGTTCATCCTACAGGCTTGATCACATTCTGTTTATTTCCAAGAGCTGAGCAAATGCTGCAGGTACTCCCACCCTTCAGCAGTTGTGAGGCAAGGCCTTCATTTAAACCTGGTGGAGAGATATTTGTGTTCATGTGTTGGAAATCACCTTTGTGAAGGGTTACAGTGTGAGCACAAGCAGTGGCTGTGACTCAGCTTCTGGACTGTAACTTGGTTGCCTGTTTGTACACCAAGGAGAAACATAAATTCCATTCCCCAGTGGTTGAATGGTGTTCAACATACATGGACAACTGAAATAGCCTAGATCTGAAAGTTAATTAAGATCACCATAATTAAGGTTAAAGTAGTTATGAATATGAGTATCTCCAACAGCATTTGATGCAGTTTAGCAAATTTCTTTTTAATTCAGGATTTCAGTTAATGGAGACTAAATATCCTGTTGGTCAAGTCCTGAGCTGGTGAACTGCCCGTGGTTTCAGGGCAGCTCCCTTTGGTTTAATGGATGGCTACAGCTGAGCAATGGAAAACTGGTAGCAAGGTGAGAGGATAGGGCAGCTAAGTGGAATAAAGAAATTCCAGCCTGAGACTGTGTTTTGTCAGTATAGTCCCTCGTGCTTTGGTTGAGCTGTATGGCAGTGAGCTTTCCCAGCTCATCTCCAAGGCAGAGATGGTAGGGGGATAGAATATAAGAAAATAAAGATAGTGTAAAAAGTAATCTTACCCCTAAGGAGTTGCAGCTGGGCCAATTATCAAAGATTGAGAACAGGCCTGACTTTACCAGGCCACAGCTGTAAGCAGTGAGAAGAAGAGTGCTATAAAAGAGTGAGGTGGCTGGTTGGGAAGGGGACTGGAGTCAGTTGGCTGCTTTGTGAAGAAGAAAGAGTCAGTGCTCTGAGGAGATGCCCATGAGAAACACCAAGAAGATATGAAACTTTTGTGATAAGGAGACAACAGTATGGATCCCCTGCAATGAGATGACAACAAGAGATGATGTCAGTCTTCCACTGGACACTCAGCTGGTGCACTGCTGAACTGGGTGGCTGTGTGGGCACAGCAGGGTATTGCACAGTTAGTCCCCAGCAGTAAGTGTGGTGTGATGTGCTTTCATCACCCAAATCTTGCCAAAAGGAAAAGAGGAGCACAGAGGTGCTGGCTGGTGGTCAGGGCTCTCTCAGTTCACCACCCACCATCCTCCCTGTTCCCAACCTCTGGAGGAGCTGAGGACACCCTGCCAAGCCTGTTCATCATTGAAGGGTAGCATCTCTCCCTCACAAAAAAGCAGCCGCTGAGGAAGCTGCAGCAGCAAGAACACAGCTTGAGGACCTGAGCCAGCCCATTGTCACTTGGAGGGATGTGACTTCCTGAGTGCCTCCATCTCCTCTGGCACCAAGGTGAGAGCAGTATCTCCTATGCCTCTATCAGGTGAATTTGACTGCTTCCCATGGCCCCTGGAGAACAGCTTTCCTTGCCTTCATCTCGGAGGGAGGTTGGGAATAGCACCGATGTACCTCAGCCTGGGAAGCCTTACTCTAGGTTTTGTGGGGAAGCACGTTTTTCAGCCTGGCGTTTCTGGGTTTTGTACATTGTTCAGCCTGACCCTCTGCTGAGCTGGCAGCCTGTCCTCTGTTTGCACGAGCAGTTGAGATTTTCTGTGCTAACTGAATGCTCTCCCAGCTCTGAAGGGGCTGTTCATCTCTATGCTTGCTAAGGCTTTTGCATTGTGATTTTTTTCTGAAGCAGAGTTTGGTGGTGCAATCTACTCTGTCGCTGCTACTGAAATTGAGGCAAGCTGGAGAGCCCAAACCACATACACAGGTAAGGTGGTAAAATGAGCCCTTTCTGTGACCTGTGTCAAGAGAAGTCACAGGAATTGGTTTCCACTCTCACAATCATGGGGATGTGTGAATGACTGCTGACTAACAGAGGGGAGGGGAGAAGGGACAGGAGGCCTGGTGCAAACACAGTGGGGAGTAACTTGTGCTGTGACTGCATGGGAAATAAGGAGTCAGTTTCTCACCTTGACTTCCAGACTGTACAGTTGAAGCCTTCCTGGATGGGCCAAAGCTGAACAAATCTGATTTCTTTGAATCCAACCTACCTTTTCATTGTACTCTGATGCAGACGTGAAACAAGTTGTACACCATTGGCATGATCTTCAGCCTGCTAATTTTTTCAATATTTATTTTACATTGTTTCAGATGCATTTAAGGGAATATAATGTATTCACCACCCATCTGGCATCTTTATCTGAGCTTAATATTCATCTGCGGTTTGAGTAAAATGAATATTTCACGCTTTAAATTATGTATGTGCATTATGTATGATGCCACTGCTGCCATCTCAGGCTCAAAGACCTGTGCAGTTACCTGAGTCTCTCACATTTTTTGGTGTCTTCTATTAGAGGATGGGGAGCTTTTGCTGGCCTGCCAGAAGTCATGCCTGGCTGCAGCAGACTGTGCCCTGCAGGATGCAGAGGGCGAGGCTGGCAGAACTGACCTGTGCTGGGAAATTAAGAGCCTTCTTGAACAAAAACCATGAGCCCTTTGTTTTCCCTTCAGAACAGTGGGCTTTGCTGCTTCTCTTCCACCTCCATTTTCCCTTGGTTAGCAATTTCCTGACTGTGCTTTCTGTGTTTTATTCTCCCCTCTCCCTTTCTTCCCTTCCCTCCCAGTGAGCACGGTGCTGCTCCCTGGCAGTTGCCATAGACGTAACACCCTTATCTCTGCCTCTGCTTTTCTCTTCTGCCCCTCTGGCAGAGCCAGTTGCATCATCCTAAATGTGCCAGCCTGCCCTGCTCCCTGCCACGTGTGCAGGCTGTCCTGCAGAATGATGAGCTGAGTACCCCTGTCCCAGATGGATGCCTGAGCCACTGGATTGTACTCCAGGCTCCCAGGAAGTTGCACTGATTTGTGCAGTGTAGTGAAGGACACTGAATCCCCAAAGGACACTACTTGTTCGTAGTACTACTACAAACAAGTAGTACTATGGCAGACTGGGCCCAGAGTTCCTACTGGCTCTTCCCAGCTCTGTGCCTTGAAATCTCGTGTGACTGTCAGCCACATGCAGCTGGACACAAACAGTGGCCATTTTTCCATGGGGAGAGCCCCCAGTGTCTCAGGGTCAGCTCAGGGGTGGTGTTTGGGGCTCCAAGGGCAGCAGAGTCACAGTTGTTTAGTCCAGGAGAAATCCTGTAACATTCATGATTTTGGGAGGCAGCGCCTCTGTCACCCATGTGTGACTGGATGCATGTGGTGGCCATTTTCCATGGAAAACAACCTCAATCCACCTTCTACCTTCATGCTGCCAGAGGCCCTGATCTCCTTGGGTGCAATGGCCAGAGCAGAGTACCAGTGTCTGTGAACAACGGAGTGCCACAAATCCCTGTTGGGTGGGGTATGCAGGAGAGAGGCAAAGAAGGAGCAAGGGACATCATCAGGGTCAGCCCTTTCATTTCCCTCCCTCAGTGACCTGGTGTGAGTTCAGGTTGTTGCCATCTGTAGCTGACTCATAGCAGCACTGAGAGATTCAGTGCTGATGCCTGGCTGAGAGATGAGAGGTAACTGGTTTTCCTCCCAATCTAATCTCACACCCCAGGGAGAAGAGATCATGTGGAAACAAAGCAAAGTGCTGAGTTAGTGTCCTCTGCTGACCTCATGAATATGATTATCTGAATAGATAACTTTTACTTGGCAGCCTTGTGCACGCTGTTCTGGGTTCAAAATAATCAATATGCCTTCAAGAAGCTTATCCTAAATCCTTCTGACAAATTATTAATAGAAGTAATTTGAGCAGTCAAACTATACAGAAAACTTAGACTTTTTCTTGTTCAAAAGCTTGGCTGCTGGGAATGCAGTATGCAAGGTATTAATTTTGCCTTACACTTCCCCAAAATGATTTTCTGACAGAAGAGAAGCTTTGTTCTTTTGAAGTGCAATAGAAATAGCAACTCAGCCACTCCAAACTGAGTCTAGATTTGATCAGGCGCAGATAGATATGTGGAAGAGTCTGTATTTTCCTCCTGTGTTAACAGACATTTACAGGAAATGTGTCTTTATATGGCAAAAATGAACAGAACAGCAGAGAACCTTGAAAAGTTCAGAAAAGGGAGTGTATTTGAACAGTTTCTCAAGCACTGCAGGACAAAACCTGTCCTGCTTCCACCTACATTGGAATAAAGGAGGATATTATGAACTGAGTGATACTCCTAATGTGCAGTACCAGTTAATTGTTGGATGTTCCAGAAAATATTCTCTTTGTCACCTTCAGTAGGGCACAGGGGATTTGACTAGGGGTGGAATCACAGAGAGATGACTGTCTTCCCTGCAGAGACTCAGATGGAAGAAACACTTTGACAGGGTAAATTAGATGCAGGACAAAGACCTTCTGATCACAGCTGGTTTCAATGGGTTTATTTGAATGGGAAAGCTGTGAGCTGAGGGCAAACTTTGCTGATGACTCAGAGTTATGTATGCAGTGATGGAATTGTAGGGGTTTTATTTTCAGTACTTCTGAGATTTCCTGTTCCCTACTGACCCTGCTACTAAAATGTTAAAAGATGTGAAGGGATGGAAAACAGCCCATTTGTGATTTTTTCTTTCCTCCTGAGCAGCCACTAGCAGAGCAATTTTCCCAATCAGTTAGAACCCTAAGAAAATTTTGCTGCAACTTTGCAAAATCTGACCCTGTCCTTCAAAAGAGGAAGCATAGCCTATAAAGAACACACTGACTTGGCCCTCTGAAGCCTAAAGCTGACTTTGAGATTTCTCATCTTGTTTTGGAAAGGTGCCTAGTCCTTGTCCACTTCTTAAAAATGATACTTTTCTAGTGAGGCTGGGCTGTTCCTGTTGCAAGTTCTTCCTGGCACTGGCAGTACTGTATGTTTGAGGTCCTGCTACCACAGCATCTTGGAGATGCTGGAGAATTCTTGCTTTAACAGTAGGATGCTTATAAAAATTGAAATGTAGGATGTGGAAAGTACAACACTAGTTCATATAAAAATGGCTTCTGTCGTCAAGTTACTCTCCAGGACATTGGATTGTGGATCAGGGCTATTCAGCGGTTTGACAACTGTCACTGCCTCAGGATTTCAGGCTTTACTGCTTTTGAAGATTGCTGCTTGTCCTGTGGCTGATGGATGTGTGTTTTGGGCCTCAAACTGTCCCAGCAGCACTTCTGAGACACAAGATTGCAACTATGAAATAGTAAAAAAAAATGTCACTACTTTCTTCCCCTGCTGACTAGAGAAAATAGATCCAACAGATAACAGCTGTGACATGAGCCAGATGTGGATGTGTTTTCCCCAGAACTCGAGCCTCAAGCCCTGTGTTTATGGTCCCAGCAGCTGCACATGTGCACATCCCCTCCAGGTGGCTGACCTGTTCGCCCATGGAAGCAGCCATTGACTCCAGAGCCTGTCTGGTTCCCCGGGTGGCAGCAGCAGCAGCATGGTGGGAGTGACAGTTTTAATGTCACAGCACTGCTGGACCATGGTGCTGAAATAAAACCAAAGTGGCTGAAGCCAGCGGCTGTGCTGGCTGGGGGAAAGATGTTCCAGATGTCCTGATCCCTCTGTAATTTCCAGAAATACATCTGCATTTCTTCTCCCACAGTATTCTGAAAAAAGCTGCAGGGCAGCAGCAGGAGACACAGGTGGCCAGCAGCTCCAGCACACCCCAGTCCTAATGGGAAATGTAGTCTAAGCACATAAAAGTCTGTCTGTGTGCATCTGTGTCAGAAGCAGACACTGAATTTTTCACTTCTTTCTCGTGCCAGAGGGGCTGCCTGCTCACCTGGCTCACCATGAGCATTAAGAACTCTCTGGATCAGCCTGAGCACCGGCTTGTTTAGGGTTTGTTTTGGGAAACTCGTCATGACCTCACCTTTGTAGGGCATGGTGCCTGTGGTGTCACTGCTGTCACCCAGTGATGCCTATGGACAGGGCCCAGTACCCAAACATACAAAGGAAGAAGGTGGTGACTTCAGTGGAAGTCATCTGAGTGAAGCCAAAGGTGCTTATAAATGTCCACTTCTTCTTGCCAAGATACTGTTCGGGGGAAAAAAAATTGCATTTTGAGCATAAACTTGACCTTGCTTTAGGGTTGGAGAATCCTGGAAGTTTTTGTGTTTGTTTGATTGTTTGTTCCTTCTTGCACTGATTTCCTGGCTATTCCTGATTGAAGGCTTTACTGGACAATGACTGAATCCTTTGGGCTTGCCTGCCAGAAAGCAGATCATCACAAGAAAAATATTTCATGTGTCACATTTTGCAGGCAAACCCAAAAATAACTTGGATGCTTCCCTTTCCCTGAACTTGCTCCCAGATCTCACAGGCCGTTTTATTAGAGCAATGGGGCAAAAGTCTGCATTGCAGTGACTTCAAAGGAGCCTCAATGAGCCATCTTCATTGAAGATTGGCCCATATTCCAAGGAGAAGCCTGAGCTGTGCTGCCTTTGGGCACAAAAGTTGTGATGCTTCTGTTTCATGTAAAGTCCCATTAAAGGGTTTGTGTGGCCAGGTGCACCAGACTCAGCGCTGATGTAAAATGGACCCTTTGTACACAATGTTTTATGCCCCAAAAGACAGTGTACTCAAATGCTGATTGTAACAGTAACCTGTCTCCTGCAACAAAAGTACTGAACAAGATGCTGGATCAAAGTCATCTCTTGGACCTGATGGCAGTTTCCTTATTTTGAGACCACTGAGTCAGAAAGGAGCTCTTCCTGAGCATGCTGCATCCTCAGCAGCTGGATGTCCACCAGGTAAGTAAAGATTTTGTGCTGTTTCAGGAACTCTGCTCAGTGCTTGTTTCCCAGGAGAGGTCTGAGGCAAGGGGTTGGTGACCTTGAGGTATGACCTAGCCCCAAAACCTGAAGTCTTTGGATTATCACTTTCTAATGGAACGTTGCAATGAGGTACCTGGCAATGAACCTGTTTTAATTACAGTGATCCATAAAATCTTAATGTCTGACACTAGGCTTTGCAATGCTGTTTGTTGGTCACCACACTAAGCCTGCTCTCTCAGGCAGACCTGCTCACTAGAGCAGGGAGAAATCTTGTCCTGATGTCTGGACCTTTCTAAAGACCTGAGAGTATTTGCCCTCAGCCAGGTGGGTGGCTGGGCAGAGCTGTGGCCTGTTCCAAAGGGCTTGTCCCTGCCTCCCCACTCAGGGCTGGGTAGTCTCAGTTTTGAGGCCGCTGGGATTTGAGTATGAGGCTGACTCTTCAGAGGCAACATCTGTTCTTAGCTCTGTCTCAAAGTTTTGTATGAATTCTCTAGAAAAAGTAAAGTTTCGTGAGGAAACTCTAACCACAAATCAGCGGAGGTTGTAAAAGGGAGCGGATAGGAAAGGAACCTGCTCACCTCCAGTCTATTTTAATTATATGTTGTGAAGTAAAGGGGCCCTAACTATGCCAGTCAAGCATCCTCAGAGGAATAGAACTATCTGCATGTTTTATCTTCAATAACACTGGAGTTTTTTTCATTTTCTATAGGGAATTAAGCTGCTCTTTCATGAGGCGGATCTGGGGCAGTATGTGCCTGTGTCCTAAATTCCTGATAAGGGGAGAGGAGTTATGTAAGTGGCACAAGGAGATCAAAACTCCTGCTATGCTGGGCTCACTCAATAAAAATGGTATCAGGGGAAAATACATGCCAAAGTAGGCTTAAATAAACAGCACAGAGGCAATGGACCTGAATGACATATGGAAGGGTTACAGGGAAGACACAGTAATTTTAGTAGTGATTTAAGAGTTTAAAGGAGCAATGGCAGATTAAGGGTAGATCCAGTGTTCATCTGTATGTTACAAAAAGTTTTTTTGTTTACTTTTGGGGTTTTTTCTATCCAGTCTTAGCTGTCTGGTGTGAAATTTGGCAGTGTGTGTTGGATCAGAGCACATTCCCACTGAAACCCAGTGTAAAGGCTTCCACAGGCTTGTCAGTTTTCCAGGATCTATTAAACTTCACAAATATTTATCAAGTAGATAAGCTTTCACAGCAACTCATTCTAAACCATTGAAGTTATTTCTTGGAAAAGATAAAATTTGTTAAGAAAAGAAACCCTATTAAAATTTCCTGAGAGATAGCACTCCAATGACAACTAGTCTTCTAAATGCCCAGCATAAAAAGGAAGAATAGCATGGTATTTGATTTCCTGAGTGCTAAGAAACAAGCTGAGAACAACAAATATTGTCCCTGTTTGGTTTGACATGGAGCCATGTAGACACTGGCGCCCCTGTGCAGTCCTTGCAGTTCTGCAGTGTTTTCCCACCATGCTTGGAGCCTGCACACAGGCACTGTGTGTGTGTGTGTGCGCCTCTGTAGGTACTTGGAGCTACCCAAAGAGGTTTACACTGCTCACTTTTCCCCCACTCCTGATGGAAATATAGATGGGCTGTAGCTCCTTTCTAAAACCTGCTTGGTTTTCCCAGGTTTTTAAAGAGTTATTCTGTTGAGTCTGAAAAACAAGAGGAAGACTATAGCCTATCTTATATTATTCATATGCGTGCTACATTTTGGCTTTCTCAGAATTTGGTGTAACAGAGGTGCATTTTCACTGCTCAGATCCCCCTCTCTTCCTCAAGCCTTATAAATCAGCCATGTAGTGCTTTCACACTGCTGGGGCACATACAAGAGGGGGGATCTGATGGGCAGATGCACTTGGTAAAAGGCCAGACTAACTAGAAGGAATTCCAAGGTAAACAGAGACCCTTTAACAAATTTCCATTGGGCTCTGATGAGGTTACAGCAGGATGTATGAAGGCAAAGTAATCTCTCAGCACTCAATAAGAGCAGAAGGTCTATAAACCCTGTAGGATCATTGGCATTTCTTGCTCTTTGCCTCCCATTTCTGGTCTGAAAACTGTCAAGGCCCCAGCCTCTTCAGAGCCTCATCACTGCAGAAAGGCACTCCTCCCTGGCAGTCTTAGCTGTCTGTGGAACAGAAGGATCCACTGCAAATGCCCCTGGTGTCCCTCAGTGGTGATGTGCTATTATGCATTGATTGCAGTCCTAATGTTGCCTGTGAAAATGAGAATATACCCACCTTTGTTAAATATCAATGTTTTCAGAGATGTGGAGAGAGATACCAAAGGATGTGGGGAGATAGGAAAGATAATGTTGCTTGCTTTTCCCTTTAGGATTGGGATAGCTGAGTTTCACAGAGGTGTTCCACTGCTTGGAAATGAAAACCAGGGTGGGAGATAAAGGTTTAGCTGTAGCAGCAGTGCAGCTGGGAACGCTCATTACAAATAGCATGTGTCACTATGGTGGTGTGGAAAAACTCATCCATATCTCTACTACCTTTCAAGAACTCTTATCTTCCCTCCACTTGGTACACTCTTGCAGTCTGCTGCTAGAAGGCCTTGTGCATCCTGCTTTGTGTTTGTTCTCCTACTCCTGGCCCTTGGTTCTTCCATCAGCTCTTTTCAAACAGCATTTTTTGCTAATCTAATACACACTGGACATCTGATTTTAGAGAAGAAATAGTCCCAGGTGTTTTTCTGACTTGCACTGTAATACATTTTTCTTAAACAGCTTCTTGATTTTTAATCTTCCAAAGGTGATGTAGCACTTAGAAAAGCAGCCTCATTTGGGCCTCCTTTACTGCTGTTTCACATTTCTGTGATGAGAGTAATAAGTAAAATCACATTTCAAAGTCTTTATTCATAGTCTAAAGGTTAATACCAAGGGATCACCCTCTGCATTTCCCTCAAATCTTAGCAGGAATACTTGGTTCCTGTGCATGTCACAATTTCTGTGCCATACCACCTATTGTCTGGTTGTTACTGAAATCCCAACAGAGAATCACTTGGTTGGAGGAAAAGCTGAGCTGTGATATGTCTTTGATCTTATCAAACACAAGTGTGAGGCTAAGATCCAACAAGAGTGATGATTTCATCCTTTAGATACCAAAGCTAAATATTCAAATTTTGTGAAGAGAAAAAAAAGACACCATTTTGTATCTGTGTGGGATGTTGTTGGTACTTTTTCTGTCTCCTACCTGAACTCAGGCACCCAAGGATTACATTTTTCTTGTTGACTCCTTTTCTTCAGCTGAGTTTACAGCATTGGTGCTGAGCTTTTACAGCTTGATCCAAAACCTGCACAAAAGGATAAAATATTTTCGGAAAACTTCTTTTTAACTTTAATGCCTGTGGTGTCTTTTCACAAAGAATTTGCTGTGATTTAGCAGCATGACTACTGTATAAAATGCTATAACTGGCATGATCTACCTAACTTTGTAGAGAGATGTAATAAAAAGTAAAGACAAAATTGCATGGTCTTGGGGGAAAGAAAACAGAATACACAAGAAGATTGAGAAAACTTTGTTTCTTCTTCATAATATTAGCTGGTTTCAGAAACATAACTTCTCTAAAACCTCAGCCTTGGATAGAATCACTGCAACCTTACAGAACAAGACACACATTACAGTAGGATGTCTTGAAACACCCTTTTCTTTGCTTATATGTAGTATCCCTGGGAAGAAAGAAACATGGCTTTCATTTACAAACAAATCAATGATTGTCTGAGCAACAGTTAAAAAAATATTAAAAAGAAAGAAAAAGGCACAGCAGATATTTTGGTGACTAGTCAAACAGCACAGAGCAGTCTCCCTTGCCAGGTGTGCATCATTCTACTGTCACTCTGTTGTCCCCCCTCCCCCCAAAGGATCAATATGGTTTGTGGCTGTACACAAATACTGGGGAGTGGCAGACTCTTACAAATACAGCCCCTTTCACCTCTTTGTTCTTGGTATGTTCCAGCCATGATCAGCAGAGTATAACAAGCCCTTTCAATACCTTCATTTTTTTCTTCCATTTTAGGGTTGTCTTTTTAAGCCTTCTTTTGGTTTTGCTGTAATGTGATGCTAATTCTATTATAAGTCAAAATGTTGACAGGCATATGCTTCCTCTGTAGGTTTGGAGCTTGTGGGTGAATAACATGTCTGTGTGCCACATTTAGCATTGTGCTTTGCTGGAACAGGCTGTTCCAAACACATCAGTTTTTTTTCTCCTAGGCCTCACCTTTCTGCCCATAGGAAATGCAAGCTGCTTGCTGTTTCATATCTTGCTCCTTTATCATGAGTTAATTCTTTTCCTACGCTGTCTTCTTCCTACTGTCCCACCTTTTCTACATCTCTGTAGAATTCTTTAAGCATGAAATGGATCTCTTCAAGCCAAGTGCTGTGCTTGATTGCTGCTGTGTATTTAGGGTAACTGTAGTGCTCTAGTGGCCCAGAGTCCCTGTGGAAGACTGTGGAGACCAAGGAGATGGCCATGGTTCCCAGGGAACTGAGAGATGTTGAATTTGAGATGTTGAAAATCCTATGTTTTGACGCCAAACTCTGGAAGGAGAGCCAGGCATTTCTTAATGTCTCTGTTTTCTTGCAAGCAAGAGCTGCAGTTGCCATGGATATGTTTTGAGATCTTAGATGGAAGGGGAAGAGGTTGAGAAGGCACGTGCCATGGTGCAGCCAGTGCACTTAGACCACAGTCTCTTCAGGAGCTGCAGCCAAGTAGACCCAAACCAGCAATGTGGAGTACAAACTCATCTACTGAATGGACAGAAGGAACCTGGACACCTGGACAAACAGCAAAGAAGAACTGGTTGAATGTGATTTGTGAATGCCAACCAGCAGTGAATGCTGCTCAAGAATCAGGGGTCAGTGGACCTGCTGCTCAGCAGCAGCATGCAAAGTTATTCCCTTATCAGTCCTGTGTTGGGAGCAGACCCCAGTCCTTGAACCCCACCCACCATGGAGGAGAGCAAGAGTCATGTAAAAAGAAGCAGCACATCTGAATTTCCTCTCCCTATTTATATGTTTATCTGTTGTCTGTTCAAGGGAACACAACTTTTTCCTGGAAAGGAATCATCCTAAAACTATTTGGTGGTATAAGAAAAGTGCCATTGCTGCAGCATCACCTGGTGCCCCAACCCTGCCATCTCTCTGTGCCCCACTTGGCAGTGCAGTGGTGACATCAGGGCTGGGTTCATCCCACAGCTGTAACTGCAGCATGGCTGGGGCAGCATCTCCATCCCAAAGGCAGGGATCCCAGGATCTGGGAAGGCTGAGGATCCTCACAGCTTGGGTACTGAGAGACTCCCAGGACCACGTCATTTGGGGATGTTAAGGACCCCACTATCTGGGGCAGCACCCCACCTCTGGGGACTCAACTTGTGTCTGCTTATAGACAAACAATATTGCAAAGAAAAGATCATCTTAGTAAATATTTATCTGAGTGCCACATACAGTATATATTTAAATTGGCTCACTGTATTCAGTATCAGGGTTTGCCAGCAAATGGACAGTCTTGTGTGCAAAATACTTCAGTTCTAACAATTAAGGATCTGTCAGATTTCCACCAGATGAGTAGTTATTTAATTGAGGATATATGTCCTGTACTATTTAATACATAATGAAATTAGTTTAATGAATATGTGAGCTAAGATTAAGGCTGCTAATTTAATCACTGACAGCAGAGTCTGTCTATTTGGAAAATAATGCTTTTGCATTGACACATTAATGGTTGCTTTTTTTTATGCAGTTATTTTACATGCAAAGATCCAAAACCCATCATTTTCCTTGAGGCAGGAATAAAACTGCAAAAGCTGTAGAGGAAGCTGGGCAGGGAGCTGTGGTTCTGACTTTCTGACAGAAAAAAAGTAATTTTGGAGGGGAGCAGTGTCTGACTTTTTATTGGAAAAATCAGTCAGGTGGAAAACGCTTGATCAGTCATCCCAGTTGCCTCAACTGGTTCTGAACATCTTATTTCCCAATACCCAGTACCAGATCCAGGTTTTTGGGGGAGAGCTGTGGCTTCTTGCTGGCCAGTCCTGCACTCCCAGCACACTGATTTCTCCAAAACAGATTGTATGATTTTGTATGAGTGCTGCATCTGCTGCATGTTAAATTAATATTGTGTGTACTGGTGTCAGGAGACAGAAAGAATAAATAGCCTCTAAGCAGAAAGAAGGCTATATTTAGGTCTAGGCTGAGTATGCCCTCTGCCTGCCAAATGCAAAAAATCCAAACCCTAATGCCTCTTCATTTCCTGCTAGAGACTTACATACAGGTTTTTTCCTCCTTGTGTTTTAAACCTTTCAAACATGGTTGCAGCCTTGTGTCAGGCAGCTGCTCTGTGACAGCTCCAAGAGCACATGGTGTGACTTCCAGGCTGTCAGGGCCATGGGGCACTAACATGGGCTCTCCCTGTCCCTGCCCAGCCTCCCCTGGGGCCTCTCCTCAGCCCAGCCATGGGCCAGAACCCCACTGGAGTCCCTGCACCAGTGCTGCCATAGGAAGTGAGCTCAGCTCAGCACAGCCATGGCTCTGCCAAGCCCGGTTCCATCCCCAAGGCCCTGCCCAGCCATCCTGGGACTGTGGCTGATCCTGCTTTCCTGCACCAAGCCTGAACCTGACCCCCACCCCTGGGGGTACATCCTGGCCTGGCCTTGTCCTATCCCCATTCCCAGGAAGTTGCTGGAGCTGCTCCCAGGCTTCCCTGGTCCTTGGCTGGGGTTCCCCTGCGAGCACCCACTGCCTCTGTCATTCACAGTGCCCTGACACGTGTGGTGTCATCCTTCCAAACATGATCATGCAAAGACCCCTTTTACCATTTAGCTAAGAAAGATTAATCCAGAAAGGACTTGGGCTAAAGTGTACACAAAGGGCTTCTATGGTTCTTGCTTTATGATTTTTCTCCAGGAGCACAGACTCCCCTTTAAAGTGGCAGTGTGTCTCTGGGAAGCAGCCTCTGTCATGGTGGAATACAGAGGTTCCTGAGTTAGATTTAAATGAAATGCAGTGGATATCACAGAGAATCCAGCTGTGAGACTCAGCATGGGCTAAATTTATCCTGTTCTCTGCACTCTGCTGTACTCTGCTTTAGAGGTTTGACAAATGGTCTACAGGTCTGAATATTTCAGAAACAGCCTGGCATTACTCCCAGGTTCAAATAGGAAGTAAAGCCTGCCAAAGACATTGGGAAAAGAAAAAGGGCTGCTTGTCACCAGCACTTAGGGGACTTTGGCCTTTCAAGAGATGATTCTGAGCTCCTGATGAGAGCAGATTTTCATAAACTGCAATCTAGTTTTACAATTGTATAGCCAGGCTGGATCTTTTGTTCCCAGAACTTCTGAAGTTGCTAAAAAAAACCAGTTATTGAAAACCTCTTTTTTCCTTCCCTTTTGCCAGGACTGAGTCCCTCAGTAATGCTGAGCCTGTGCATATTGCTCTCTCTGCAAGTTATCATGAAATGGAGAATCAGAGCATGCACCTTTGTGGGGAAGACAGCTGAAGAGATAGGAGAGCAATTTCCCCTCCTAGATATTGCTTCCTTCCCTGTGCAGACTATGTTAGATATGAGTGGAAACCCACCTGATCCATAAGCCCAGACTGTTTGGAAACACATTGTAGCATGAAAGTCAGGTTGCTCAGGTCCCATTTAGTGCCCAGCACAAAGTAATGCTTTGTGACCTGCTGTTTCAGAAAGGGATGGTTTATTTTAAATGCTGCAGTACATGACTGTGCCTCACTGTGCCATCTGTGTTCTGAATGCAGCAGGTTCTGTTGTGCAGGTATATATACATATATATATATATATATGGTGTATATGTAAGTGAGAGAAGCTAAGGGTGACTTATCTACCTGCTTCCACTTCTCATTTCTATGGACTAGACAGATCTCTGCATCATTGCTTACCCTCAAGCTAAGATTAGTGGCATTAGAAGCTTTCTATACAACTCACTGGAGAGGTAGCAAGGACTTTTTCCACAACCAAATGCTTATTTCCAGTATCCAGCAGAATACAAGTCTCCTGGTTGAACTGCAAATTCAAAACTGACTATGAATGACCAAGGGAATAATACAATTTCTTTAGCCAGGTATGACACAGACTTTGATCTTGGACTGTAGTAAAAAAGCTGCTTTGATTTAATTATCACTTAAATGGGCATAAATCAGGAATAGCTCATGTAAATCTTACATCTGTACTTCACCTTCCGGTAAGTCTCTTAGGCTCAATGGTGATGTGATCTAATTTAAAATGTGTTTGAGTATTTATTCAGAGTGAGTTTTACCAGAGTACTCTGGAGCACTTTTCTATTTGAAAAGAGGTTAAAATAAAAAAAAAAAAAGGTATTTTACAAGGAAAAGTCAAGGCAAGAACACGCAGCATGAAGGCCTGGTTAGACACATGGCAGTGTTTAATCCTTACCATTCCTAATCCTTCATGCCAGGCTTGCAACACTGAGAGCTTTTCAGCTCTTGCTCCTGGACCTACTGACTGCTAAGAGGACAGAGCAGTCCCAGTCTCCTCATTTTGCGCTGGCTTAATGGGAGCAGTGCAAAGGACAAGATGCAGCATATGTTAAAAGTATATTCCTGTGGGCTCCATATGTCATGCAGCTGCAAGGCTGCTGCCTCATAGAAGTAATAATAATATGGCCAAGAAACAACCATTATAATCAGGCATATGGGCAGCCAAGTGAGCAATACTGCCAGGAGGAATGCCTACAGTACAGCAGTTGTGAAATACTGATTAAGAAGTCCTAAAGTGGCTGCTTTGCTCTGTCAGG
>NW_005054298.1:26011491-26012656 GCF_000277835.1 Geospiza fortis | reverse complement strand
TTTCCAGGCTAATAGTTTCTGAGTGCACTTTCAGGCTTACGCGTTTTGGATGTCTTTAGCTGAAGCTGGTTTGTTTTCCTGTCTGTATATGCAATGCCTCCTATCATAACCTATCATTTCAGCTTATCATCACTCTCCTGGGAATCTTGAGTTCCTCAACAGAACTGACTGGAAACTCCCCTCATGCATCATTTCATGGGCAATTCAGTCAAACCCTAATAAGATAAGCTTTCTTATGGTAAAGAGAACACTAAATGTATCAGCTGCTTTTCTTCTTGTTGAGTTCTTTTCTTCACCTTGTCCTTGTTGTATGTGAGAGGTGAGGATGCAATCTGCCTCTGTCAGATACAGACTGCTGTTAAAAATAGACATATCTCAAGTGAGATGTCTTGGGGGATGAGGTATTGCTGGAAACCTGATCAAACTTATCACTTTGCAATTTTTACTTTCCTACACCCCCCCCTCCCCCAATTCCATGAATGCACTGTTGCTCAGAGGCTTTGTTACTTATTTTAAATAAACTCTTCCTACAGTAGTACCAGCAACCTAGAAATGAAGCAAGCTGTTCTGCAAGGGTCATCAATTAATATTCTATATTCTATATATGTTAGAGCTTTATCCCAATGTCATTTGATCATTGTGAGAAAAGTCATGTTAATAATATTTGCAATAAAACTGAAAACAGAACTTAATAACATTCCTGTTCTGCAAAACCTTGTCTACTTCAAAACAGCCTTAGGATCTTGACAGCACCTCATTCAGTGCAGAGATATTCATAATATTGCTGTGGGCTCCTGAGAGATTCTCTGCTACACTCATGGGTACTATTGGTGCTAGCTCTGCCTGCAGTCTGCTCAGTCCCTCTCTACCAAAAGTGTTTGTCAGACTCATTTTGTGCTGTATGTGGCCTTTGAGGTCTCCAGTTAAAAGAAGTGTTAGAGCTACGAGACATTCTTAGCTGTTGACAGCTATAAGACATTTTCCTAATCAAAAGGAGCAAGTTCAGAGTATGGTTGTTATTGCTGCTCCTGTTCTTTTTTAAACTTCCTTATGCTAATTGTGCCAAATGTCACTCTTTGAAGAACATGAAGGAGCTGATCAAGTTAAATTCCAAGATTGCTTTGTCATCATAAAAGGGTAAGGAGTGACTGTAAATACTCTTTAT
>NW_005054298.1:25999427-26011481 GCF_000277835.1 Geospiza fortis | reverse complement strand
CTTTCCCTATTTTTTTTTAAGTGGAATAAATCCCAATTTGTGGTGGCAGGTATGAGAGAAGGACAAGAATCCTAGGCAACAATCCAGGGGAAAATGCATGCCAACACCTAAAAGTGAAATAATTGAGAGTTGGTTCCTCCTTGCACACTTAAGGCTGGAAGTTAGTGATAATTAGTGATGAAAGTCACTCTTCCCTCCAGCAGAACAGTGTTGTGCTTTACTTTAGTGGCAATTTCCTATTGGTGTTTGTCAAGTGTCTCTTCTGGAGCATGAATGACCCTGCAGCAGAGAGCTGCTAATATCTTCCAGTCTGTGCAGTAAAAGTGGTTTGGCTTCACTTTTGAGGCTTCAAAGTAGAGCTTTACAAGTTTTAAAGAAATGTATATATGTTGGTGTGTATGTCATAGATACACACATACATAGCTATTTATCTACATATAAGGGCAAACTCATAGGTTATTAATGTTCTTATGGCTATAAATACTGATGATATAGGAAAATGCAATATGACCTTTTAAAAATAATGTATCAGTACATGGTAAAGTACAGGCTCCCATTATAACTCAATTGCTATTTGCTAATTAACAAAATTAACTTTCCCAGACACAAATGGGAATTATTGAGGTTTAACTGTTATTTTGACTTTTGGTTGTTTAAAAATTTCCATGGCTAATCTCTTTTTTATAAGTATCAGAAGTTATTCAAGGTTGGCTTGTGTAATGCAGTGCTGAGAGCAGCTGAACCTTTTCGCTGGTGCTGGTGACTCCAATCTCCTGCACGTCTGCAGTGTGCACCTACTGCTCTGGAGCTGAGGTACCTGCAATTGCCTGGCTTTCATGACAGGTATATAGGAAATCACTTGTATTTGATGTAATTGGCTCAGTTTCATTTGCAGGGGCGAGAGTGGTTGCAGTGGTGATCTGAGTTTAGACAATGTGATCAAACTGAAATGCAATATTGGGCAGAAGTGACAAATATACTTACTCAGAGATCCAGCTGTCAATTCTTCTAAAAACTTCTCTGCTGGATGTGGATACCACTGCTTTGAGCACAATAAAAAGAAAAGTTTGCTTTAGGAATTGTGCTGTCCTTAGCCAACATCTTTGTGTAACTGTCTCATGAGCTTGAACTTGCCCTGCTGCTGTGTGAGCTCATGAGCAGATTGGCAGTGTGGTAGAGAGTCTCTTTTTTTGATGTCAAAACATTACAGTGCATTTAGAGCTGCCACTGGCTAATGCCATTTTAAGTGAGAGAGAGAGTTTGAATGAGATTTACAGTAAAGGCCCCTCATTTGTAGGTCACTGAAGGATGGAAAGCCTCACTCTGCCTGCCTGTTTGAACATGGCTGTTGATCTACACAGTAGCAGGAGCTGGGGTTCCCTGCAAGGGGAGCTGTTGAATGCACACAGTGCCCATCACAAGGGGGTAATTGTATGCCTGACAGAATGATCTCAAAGTACCAAGGGCTGTGATATGTGATGGAGGTGAAAGATGGAGAGAGGGAAAATGGAGACAGAACCATAAGAGGGTGATGACAAAGTCTCTTTTGAGTAAAGATCTTGTGATGATAAGAGGCTGCTAGTGGGAGTGGTGCCAGCATTACCTCTTCAGGAACAGATTTCCATTCATATCCCAGCATTTGGCTCTGGTAATGGAACCTCTTTGTATGGAACAGCTTCTTCTGGAGGGCAGGATATGTCATGCTGGTGTCAGTCTTCATAAGTGTACTGCATGAAAAAAGGCAGTTTATGCTGGCACAGCAAAGAGTTAAGTTCTTCTTACTGAAGAAAAACACAAAAATGAGAAAACTCAAGTACATCTGTCACTTATCCCTTGGATTAGAGGATCTGAAGCATCTCTCAGCTTCAGAAACCTCAAGAGACCAATTCAGAAATTCACCAAGATGGTATTTTTCAATGGACCTCCATCCACTTCTCACTGTTATTTGGGACAGAGGAATGGTGTCATTTTTGTTGAGTACCAATCAAGCTTTAAAATATTTTTCACTGAGAACAGTTAAAAAATAATGGACTGCTGAGGTAGAAATACAATTGGAAACTCTGTGGCCATTGGAGGACACATCTGTGTTCTGCACATTTTGCAAATAATGAAGCTGATAAGGAAGATAAAGCCAGCCCCATCTATCAGGCTGTTACCTTTTGCATACAGGTGAAGACAGCACACTTCAATATCTGGGATTTTTGGACAGGTTTGTGTCCTAAAAAGCCATAAGACATCAATTGCAGTTATCACTGGAATTCTTGCAGTTTGGACAAGTAAAGCCACAGGGTTTCAGTTTATACTAAAATCATGCAAGCATTCTGCATTTTCTTCTCAAGAATAATACTCTTCCCTGTCTTACCATGAAAATCTCCTGTGCTTGATGGAAGCAAGAAGGCTAAATTGGTTACAGAGATCCATTTTTCTAACAGCTTTTCCTCCCTGTAAACCACGGGGCATGCCAGTATCACCTTAAAAACATAAAATATGAATATGTGCTTGTAGATTTTATGCATTGCTCACACAACTTATGCTAGAACTAACATGTCTTAGTCAGCTATATAATGTTATGTGACCCTTTGCTCTTGCATTCCAATGTCACTGGTGTCACACTGTTAAACATTACCTTGACAATTATTTTCAAAAGTACAACTTGACTTCATTAACCTTTTGTAAGGACACTTGATGTTAAAATATGATATTAGCTTGTTCTAAGCTTAACATGGTGATGCACTTCATGCTTTATAGCTCTTAATGCTGTATTAGCAGATACAATTTATCCTTTCATAGAGATAAGAAAATCATTAACTATTTATTTGGCCCTTGGGTCTAAGGTGCAGGTATACTTTGATGTTTATTATAGAAGCTAACAAAACATTTTGGTGGGGCATTAAATCCTTTGATGCCTTAAGTTTTAGATTTCATATTTTCTGGATCCTGTACTGCATTAGTAAATAACTCTGAAATTTATATAAGGTGTTAGCAAGTTCTCCTCACAGTTTAGTCAGACAAAACAATCCTTTTCCAGCCCAAGAACCAAGGACACCATTGCAGCTTCAGGCCCAAAAAGTGTAAACAACAGCAAGCTGAGGAGAGCAATCTGGGAGGATGGGACTTCATACCTGAAGCTGTAATTGGATAATTAACCCCAATATGTAAATGGACCAAACTTATAAAAATGTGAAAACTCATGACTGATCATCCGTCTTGCGTCCATCTTGAGTAGAACCATGGCTGGGCTCTTGTACTGCCCACGGTGCATCCTTTGAAGGCCTTTTAATAAATACCTACTTTATTCCTTTAACACTGTCTAGCCTCTGTTCCAGGTAGCCTTTTTAGGCATCACTTAATTACTTTCTGTTAACAGATGTCCATTAGCCATTTCTGCTGAAAATGCTGAAAATACCAAGAATGCTTCCATATCCCCAGTGAGACTGAAACTGGGCAGCTCCCCATGTTTCTTGCTAATATTCAGGAGAGGTTTCCTCTCCAAGAGTCCTATTTTCCATAATAATTGGCGTCAGCTGTCCAGTGTGGCCTCTTAATGATTTCAAATATTTTATGATTTAATGAAAGAAAATAATAAAATAATCTTGATACCAATTTCAGCCTTGGACTTTCTCTTCTCTCACCCTGTACCAGTAGTGAAGATGATTGCTTTTCTAGTAGCAGTATTCTTCCTAGGTGTCTTTTCTAGGGACTGCTGCACAGTTCATCACTGTGCTCTGAGTTCCTCTTGACTTATTTGTCTAGGGACTTTGGGCTTTGTGGGGTTTTGTTTTGTTTTCCTTATGGTTCATGCAAGAACTGAGCTCTAGGCTAAAGATATATAAACAAAACCAGAAATTATGGGGATCTTCTCTCTCAAAGTAATTTCTTTTAATAATTTTTGGTGCTGAAGAAATCCCAAGCAAACTCCTTATTTGATCAGTTTAAGAGAAGGAAGAGGTCAAGAAGAGACACCAGCTGTCAGATGGAGAGCCTTTCCAAAATTCTTTAGACCAAACTTTGAGGAACACCCAGTGTAGACAAGAACAATATTTCTGAGTAGATGCAGCTCTTTGATCTTTTCTGGGATGTCCCCTGTGACAAGAGTTTGTGAGACACTACTCTGCTGTTAGGAGTCAAAACTGGATCTGAACAATGAAATGGAGAAGGAAAAGGTCTCATTATTTTCCTGCCCATCTACACCTCTTTCTTTTTCTTGTAACTCTTGTGCTCTGGCTGAGCTGGGATCACCAGTGAAACTTCTGTGCTTTGTCTGGAGATGGGCAATGTATTGACTCTGAAAATAACATCAGGGACAATTATCCATACAATGTACTCCCAGAGTAAAGCCCTGGATGACAAGATTAACTAAAAGGTCACCCAGCTAGGTACAGACACCTGAGCTGGGTTTGGTTGTGGTGCCTGATCCATATGGCTCTGCAATGCAGTGCACAGGTGCTTCCTCATTCTAGGTACATCAGAACTCCAAATCAGGTAGAAATTAGAGAGGCACATTATCTCTGTTGAGTGCTGGTGAAACTGCTGCAGGAATTCTGTATCTGCTCCTGGTAGATTTGTTTTTAGCTTACAAGGATATACAGACCTTGAAAAATATAAAATCTCTTTTGTCTCTCAGTCCTGGGCAACCAGCTGCCTCCTGATTTTTTATGTACAGGATTCCCTTACCTCCTATCTTCTTGAAAGTGTCCAGTTGAGGCATGACAGGGGACTGTGTCTAGAAGGATCAAGAAGGATCTCGCTTTGAAAGCATTAGATAAATCAGATTCAAATCACATTGATAGCTCTTTAATTAACGTTTCTCTTCTCTTGGCCTCTTCCTCAAAGAGAAATGGCCTGAATAAGAATCCACACTGCTTTGCTTAATCTGTAGGAATAACATGCAGTCCTGTTTCTTTTCAGTGTAGCTGTAAGCCATATCTCAGGACTGGAATGCCAGTTTCATTGCCTGTACACACTAGGAGGTAAGTGACTGCAGGACACAAACAACAGAATTTTTATGCATCTCATTCTGTGATTGTTGCTTTTACCTCCAGTATTTAATGACGGGAAAGCTTTTTTTCTCTCATGCATAGGCTATAATGCTTGCAGGTGACTCCTTTGTGAAATAGCATGGAACTTGCAGTGAAGTAGCACATTTGTATGTGTTATGGATTAAATAATACATTCAAGTGTGTTATTTGGAAATAAGCACATTTTCTGGAAGTCACTCTCCAGGTAAGACACCCAAATGTCATACCTGCTCTCTTTGTTCTCCATTCCCCGGCTGCATCCTGACACAGCAGTGGGCAGAGTGACCTGGGCTGATCAGGAACCGGTTGCCAGCCTCTGCGATGGGTTTGGCCCTTCAGGGGAGCTCAGGGGTGGCTGTTCACAGCAGGGCACTGTGGCAGAGGAGCTCACTGCCAGCTCTGAGCAGGCTGACAGCTACCTTGGTGACAAACCAAAACTCAAGAGTGTCATTTCAGATACAAACCCTGCTTAGAAAACAATTCTCAGCAAACTGAGCTCACAAAGCGCTCAAGATTGAGACAGTAGAAATAATTTCTCTGACTCCCATTGCCAAGGGGAATCAAGGCTTCTGGAGAACTCTGAATCAATCCAGATACAGAGCTGGAGAGGCAGAGAAGGTGAATGCTGCTGGAGCTGGGCAGGGAGCCAGTGTGCTGTTCTCTTCCAGACTTTCATGGCTGCACAGAGCATAGCATCTCCCTCTACCATTTAGTAAATTTATGACATCACCAGCTGTTACCAGGGAAACACAGAAACTACAGATTTGGATCTTGGCAGCTAGGTATAAAGAGAAAATATCTTGTTCTTTTGGGGGTCAAAAAAGAAAGCTGAAAAGAATTCCAAAACAACTTTGAATTGGAACAAAATTGAGGTAGATCAGTAATTCCAAACCAAACTGTTTACCTGCTGAAGTGACGGTGTGGTCCCTATTATGTTCTTCACAGAAAACAAACATAGGGGATCAAGTGCAGGACTTGTAACTTCATGCAGCTTAAACATATAATTCAGACATAAGACCATAGCTGTTGACTTACAACTTCAGTTCTGATCAGTGGATTTAACAAGTTACTTTTAAGGATGTGATATCCTCTCACCAATGATTTTTCAGGAAGTGCTGATTGCTGCCTCTTGAGAAAGAGTTTGCTGGTGTTTCACATCAAAGAAAGTATGTAGTGTTGAGTTTTGATGAAATAGTGTGCAAATACCATTAGAGTTCTCACAAGGTATGTGCTTTTGATAGCTTTTAAAAATGTGGGGTTTGTGAGAACTGATGTTTTCAGACATGCATTTTATGACTTTTAGGTGCTTGAGATTTTTGAAGTTACAGAAATCACATTTTTGTCTTTCAGTAGCATTAGCTGACATTTTATTTATGTTGCATGTTAAAATGAAAACCTTGCTTTTTAAATGGATTATTATTTGAGTATCGAGTAGTTGAGACCCAGCCAATATGAGCTCCTGTGCAGGTCTGTTTGATTTCATTCACACTGCGCAAGATGTACGGGTGTGGTGTGTACTTGAGCTACCCAGAGACAAATGCATCTTTGCAGCAGATGGAACAAGCTCGAGTGGGGACTCCAGCTGAACTCAAGTCTGGAATTGCAACAGCTGCTTTGCCTCTATTAATGCCTGCAAAGCTGTGGACTGTATGACTGGAGATCCCAGGACAGAAAGGTAGAGGTTGTTATGCTCAGCAAGGGCAGGAAGATGTGAGACAATCTGTATGGAGTGCTAAAGACCAGTGGACTCACCGAATTTGGCTGTATCTCCACTAAGAAGCAAAGTTATGTAGGAAAAAATGCCTTTAATGCTAATCTGGTGTTAAATATATCCATGATGAAGGTTCTTATGTGGACACTGAGCACATTTCTAGCAGTGTTCCACAACTCTTGTCTTAAACAGCACAGGAACATGTTTGATCTGATTTGTGTCCTTCCTGTCGAAACCCAGGTGAGTTCTGGTTGCCAAACAAGGAGTCTCTTTCCTGTTCTGTTGGTGGACTTGGGCCCTAGAATTTCTATGTCACAAGAGCAGTTTGCATACAGTCTGGATCTTGTTATCTGCAATATGGTTCAATGTTTCCTGCTGTGCCTTGTTTCAGTGGGATAATGACCAAGGAAACTGCTGAGACATGGATGGATTGCCAGGGATATGTCATGAGAAAGCTGTCCAGAGTCCTCTGCCCACATGCTGTGATGCTGGCTCACATTCCAAAGCAGGGATGCACACAGAGGAGATCATTCGTGCTCTGAAGAACTTAGCCATCTATGCAAGTTCCTTTTTTATCCTTTATAGTGAGTCACTTGGAAAGGCTCCTTTTTTGGTCCTCTTTAGTTTGACTCTTGGTTCCTTTTGCTTGCATGCCCAGTCACAGCCCTGAGACTTGTGACTGAGCCTGCAATAGCTTGTGACTGGGGCTGCTGTCTTGGTTAATGTCTCTCTGGAGTGGTGGAAATACCCTTCTCTTTTTCTTAAGGGCATCAAGGATGTTTCTGACAAGGAAGGGATTAAATTCTTGGGAGAATTAATGGACAACCAGGATGGAGTTCCACCTGCAGACTTTCTGGTTGCAGATTTGGTCTAAAATTCCCATGAGGAGAACATTTTGTGTGGTCATTTCATGGCGTTAGCAGCCTCTGCCATGGTCATAGAACTCAGTGCACTCCTGTGACCTGCACAGAAGTCTCCAGTTCTACTTTCTAAATGCTGTGTTCTCTGGAGCTACTCTTAAATACCCACAGGGGATCAGTAGGAAGTACTTTGGCCCTGTGCACATCCTACACAGGCATTTAGGGAAACAAATCAATATGACAAGACTGCATTAATCAGACCATATATAATACTTATTATATACACTGGCTCTTATGATTGTAAATTACCACAGGGCACCTTCACCTCACTATATGTGGTGCAGTGAAACAGGAGGGGCAGTTTAGCATCAACTGGATGGGAACCCTGTTCTCTGAAGAAGTTACTTGTGAAGATCCAGACAGTAAATCATTAAATCTGGTAACTGCATTGATGTGAGTTTGTAACACAAATGGACGCAGCACAATTCTCTCCATTCCTTCTGGATGGCACTGTTTGGGAAAGGTGATAAAGAAAATTTCTGCTGTGCTGGTTGTGTTTATGATAGATGAAAGCTCCTCTAAAGATGACACCCTCTTGTTCTTTTTCATGACCTTCTGATGTATCTTAAGTCTTGGTTGCTGACTAAGGTAGCAACACAGATAATCAAGCTTTTAAAGGCCCTATTTCATAAATCTAGTAACAACATTAAGAGAAGCTGAGGTGTATTCTTCTTTTATAGTGTATCATTAAAAGAACTGGTATAATATTTTCCCTGCAAAGTAGCTCCTAAAAAAAAAGTAGCTCCTAAAAAGTATCTGGGCTGATAGAAGTATTTCAGGCACCAGTAGGATGAGCATTAGGAAGCAAACATAAGGACGCTGCATGAGAGACACTTTTCAAAGCACGCCTCACCATCAGCCCTGTGCTGAGGGATTTGGTGCCCTGCAGCTAGGAATACTAGCCAGTCCTAAGTTGCTAAGTTCCTCTAAAGGGATTTTTCCAAAAAAGGAGAGGAATTTATCACCTATTAGAACATAGTTTGGCTGTACTATGCTAATAAAATCTTTCTCTATGAGTACTAGAAGTTTTTGAAATGAAAGAAGTAGGGCTGCTTCATGTGCGCTGAAAAATTTTTGCTGTTGACTCCACTGGAGCCTTGGCTCTTCACCAGATCCTTATCCTAAAGGGCTACAGTGCCCTTAAAAGAGTGACTGCAAATTTATAAGTCATAATTGGAGTCCTCAGCTGACATGACAACCAGCACCACTCTTGCTTAGGATCTCATCCTGCAAACCTGTTACCCCCTGACTATAGTATTCACTCAGATTGCTTTGTCCCCAGTTATTTTTACTGGATTTTTTGTTGATGATAATAAAGAGCATCTCATTTCAAAGAAGTGTTTAAATTCAAATTATACTCCTGAATACATAGTGTTTCAGTGCTTGGGCTTCAAACACTGTGGAACAGGCTGATTTGTTTAATAGCTGCAGTCCTGACTGGAATGTTTTTAAATTGCATAAACATTTCTACTAGTTTTATGGGTTGCTAAACCCCTTTTCTTTTCTCTTTTCTTTTCTTTTCTTTTCTCTTTTCTTTTCTTTTCTTTTCTTTTCTTTTCTTTTCTTTTCTTTTCTTTTCTTTTCTTTTCTTTTCTTTTCTTCTTTTCTTTTCTTTTTTCTTTTCTTGTACAAATGTAACTTGACAGTGTACTTTCCAAGCCTCCATTAAATAGGGACAACTTGCTATTGATAGAGGAATATCTCTGGAATAGTGTTATGATGCCTTGCAATGGAAGACTTTTCATTAACTCTGACTAGAAAAAGAAACCCAATCTAACATTATTTGTGAGTTTTTACTGTGTCTTGATGTCTGTGAGACCCCTGCTGGTGGAAAGGGGAAGAGATGAGAATGAAAACCCAAAGACAATTTAATGGAGAAAGGAATTTATTTTCAGAGTATGTTGTGTTTGCCAGTCACTGTTACTACGCAGCGACCAAAGACCTGAGTGCTTTGAAACGTCTCACAGGTTGCAGTTTGTTGGTGCTTTCCTCACATAATTGTGTTTTACCTCTCTTCAAGTGTGTCGGTGCTACTTTAAAAGATCAGTATAGAAATCTTTGGCTTCAGCATCTGGTTTCAGTTTTCCTTAATTTGGTGTCAGCCAAGATCAAGCTCATACAGTCCAGATGATTAAAAGGGACAGAGTTAAACCTGCTGCATTTTAGGGATTTAAAGCCTTCCTTTTCCTCCTGTAAATGTTGACCTTTTCAAAATTAGCTTCTCCCTCCCCCACAAGAAAGTGGGACATAAAATAAATGTTTGCTGCTTTTCCAGAGGAGCCAAATTCCATGCATTCTGACTGCTTTTCACTGACATAAAAATTGTTCCAAAATAATTTGTCATTATTTACAAAATGGCACTGTATGTTACTGTAACAATAACAGCTAACTTGGCCCTTTGAAAGTTACATACTTTCTCAAGAAATTTCAATCTAAGAGGCAAAACACTGATCATGATGACCTTGGGAAAATAGAACCTCAAGAAAGTAGTGGATGTTTGTGATTATTTTGAAATCTCCTGGCTGGAACAGTTTCCCATTGAGGCAATTTGTACTTGTGGCACACCCCATGGAGGGGTTCTCTTGCTCACCCTGTCTGCAGCCTGGGTCCTGAAGAGATAAAGAAGGAGCAGGGGCAGCTTTAGTCCCCTCTGCTGGGAGTTCCCTGCGGAAGGAAAATGTGCTGTGCATAAAAAAATCTATGTGGCTGTTGTCTGATTGTCTGCCTGGCGATGGGACTAAGCAGACTTGGGGTGGGTACCAATCCATGCCATGTAGACTTGTTCCCTCTTTCCTGGTAGTGTGACTGAGCCTTGGGAACAGTTACTTAGTAGGATCATTGAAAAGGCTTGAGGAGATGCTTGTCTATTTTCCTTTGTCTAGGTTGCCTCAAATTATCACTGAACTTTATTATTTTTATACACACACAACTTTTAAATCCACACAGATGACACTTTTTGTGCTGAAAATGCATTACACACTTCTCAGACCTTGCAGCTGGTTGAGCACCAATGAAGGAAATAAATTTGGTAACTGAGCTGGGAAAGAAAGGTGCTTGGAGATGCAGTTTCTAATGCTTTCTTGTAGATATTCCCATCAGACCATACAAAGAACTCTTCCCTTCTATATTGAGAAAGAAACAGGAGAAGATAAAAATTTTAAAAAGTATTTTAAAATTAAAACCTTTGGGAGTTCAATTAAATGTACTGTGAGAAAAATGTGCAGTTCACTTACAGCTATTGACTTGAGGTTTATACAGCCTTGCCAAGTCCTGGAATGAATATGGCTTTAATGTTGAAGCATTTGTTCATTGCATTTTTTTAGGCTGAAGCAATGAGAAAATACATACCTAGATTCCACATATATACTAAAAAGGAAGGGTTTGGATTGCAAGTAATGAATATGACTTATTTAAAACTTGCAGTTCTCTTAAGAGAAAATTTTCAAGGATTTTGTAGGAGGAAGATGAAGAACAGCATCTTGTAAAATCCACATTTTGATTGACATCCCATAACATGTAGGTGATACGTGGGTCATTTCAGCCTCACTCACGCTGGATACTCTGTTTCGCAGACTCACATGCCGCGTTCTGCTAAAGACACACTGGGGAAGCCTCAGCAGAGCTTTGATTCCTCATGACGTACTCCCTTCCTCTTATTTGTAAGTGCAGCGCACACCCACTTGCCCACTCCTTTTCACCCACTCATGTATTTTCCTGCGTGTTCCAAAGTGCTCATCTGCCAAGGAAGCCTCCCTGCTCCTCCCGCGGCCACTGGCACCTTCCCTGTGGGCTGTTCTTCTCCCTGCGGGCTGTTCTTCTCTCTGCGGGCTGTTCTTCTCCCTGCGGGATGTTCTCCTCCCTGCGGGTTGTTCTCCGTGTGGGATGTTCTGCTCCCTGCGGGCTGTTCTCCGTGTGGGATGTTCTCCTCCCTGCGGGCTGTTCTCCGTGTGGGATGTTCTCCTCCCTGCGGGCTGTTCTCCTCCCTGCGGGCTGTTCTTCTCCCTGCGGGCTGTTCTCCTCCCTGCGGGCTGTTCTCCGTGTGGGATGTTCTTCTCCCTGCGGGATGTTCTCCTCCCTGCGGGATGTTCTTCTCCCTGCGGGCTGTTCTCCCTGCGGGCTGTTCTTCTCCCCGCGGGCTGTTCTCCTCCCCGCGGGATGTTCTTCTCCCTGCGGGATGTTCTCCCTGCGGGATGTTCTTCTCCCTGCGGGATGTTCTCCTCCCTGCGGGATGTTCTTCTCCCTGCGGGCTGTTCTCCCTGCGGGCTGTTCTTCTCCCTGCGGGCTGTTCTCCCCGCGGGATGTTCTCCTCCCCGCGGGATGTTCTCCTCCCCGCGGGATGTTCTCCTCCCTGCGCTGGTCCCGCGCTGCGCCGGGAGCGGCGGGGCCGGGAGCGCCCTCTGGCGGC
>NW_005054298.1:25995513-25999416 GCF_000277835.1 Geospiza fortis | reverse complement strand
CCGCTGTTCGCGGTCGCGCCTTGCGGGGATCTCGGTGCAGCCGCTCCTGTCCCAAGCTGGAACTGGGTCGGGAAGTCTCTCAACTCGTTTCTCAAGCGCAAGAATGTTTGTTGTCCTTTCGTGATCGGCGCAGGTGCTTTTACTGACCGGTTCAGTTTTACAGAGATACACAGAGTCACCTGCAGGAGCAGCTGCGACCTGCTGCTTTCCAGAAGTTTGGGAGAAATAAGGTCATACAAAGAGGGGCAGCACTCAGAAATGCAGGTATTGCTGCTGTTGTATAGACAGAGAAAACATTAAGCAGCTGGAAATCAGAATTATTTCAAGAAATACCAGAGCTATTGGTGAACATGACTGCAACTGCAGACAGAGGGAGATATTCCCAAAGTAAGGCAGAAAACAAATAAATAAAAAGGCATAAGAAGAAAGCTGAGCACTCTAGTTCCAATATGTGATTTGTGGAACATTACACAATAGCCTCAAATTGAAACAGAGGATGTATTATCACATGTAATGAGAGGGGCTGGGAAGGAAAACAATGCAAAGACAGAAAAACATGTCCAGAGTGCTAGGGCTGGAAAAGTTCTCCAGAGAGAACATCACAAAAACTGACCTCACTGACCTCATGATGGCCTTTAGTAGGGTTCAGAGTTGTAAAGATCTGGCAATTTCGCTTTTTCTATCTCTGAGGCTCTGTGTGGAACTACTGTAATGTCTCTGTTTTAAAGCAAAATCAGTTAAAAATGTTTCTTAGATGAACATTTCAAATTATTGTTCCTGTGTTTCAGTCTTTCAGGTAGTTTTGCCTTTATTTGAGGACACGCAAATTTAACATAGATTCTAGGTAGTTCTGCACATTTTGGGCATGCCCATTGCAGGTCCTTAACTCTGTCCTGTGTTCACTTCACACCACACTGATGACCTAAGCTTGTTCTCTAGGAAAGATTTTTTGCTTCTAATAAAACACAATGCCGTCTTTTAAGCACGGAGTTCTATGAATACATCCCCTATTTAGATGCCTTATATTCTCAATGTGATTTTTCCTACTTCAGAGCTATACCACCAACAGGAGAAAATATGCATCAGTGCTCATCACCTCTAGTGCTAATTGTATTTGCCATTATTTGAAAGTAAAGAACATGTAGGTGTGTATTTCTGATATATCCCCAGCAGCACTTTCTGTGAGTAATCAAACTGGAAGCAATGCATTCCCCTTTTTGAAGAAAAATTATTTTTTTGTCAGCAAGTATGTCAGTAGTTTGTCAGTCTTGGAGTTCCTTTATCTGGGATTGTTTGCCTTGGATGTCTTAAAAAATTCCAGTGATTTTAATCTGTTTAAAATGATCCTCACTAGTTTCAAAGCCATATGGTAGAAATACTGTTCCACCCATAAAGCGGGTTTGGTCATCATGAACAGGAGAAGGATCAGGTAACTGAACTGGGCACAAAACTGGAGCAAAGAGAAAAGGTAACTATAGAGACAGGGATTCCCCTGGTAAAGAGGAAATAAATTACCACCCCAACTCAATAAATCTGGGCAAAGGTTCTAGTCTAGGATCAATTTCTAAGGTCCCTGTCTAGAAGACTTTTAATTGACTGTGGTAGTTAGTGGTGGTTTTCAACATGAGTTCACTTCCAAATGCAACAGAAACAGCAGTAACAGGGGTGGTATAAAATACAGATTGATTCATCCAAGTGAGGTTATTGGACCTAGAAAAAGATTTTATCTCTCTAGGAAAAGCTGTCTCCTGTAGTGTAGCTCCATCAGATGTAGGAACTCTGGCAAGGAGGAGTTTGACCATCCATTTCTGTAATTACAGTGACAAACTCATCTTGGGAATCCAATCTACTTCACCTCTGTCTTCTGAACATTGCAGGAGAAATGCTTGACTCTCATGGATTCCATGAAAGCCCTGAACACAGCTCCTGAGCCCTGTGGAAAGTCCCTGCCCGCAGGCACTGCAGGAATTACAGCACTGGCTGCTACGGAAGGTGTGAGCGTGTCCTGAGAGCTCACAGCAGGGCCATAAACCTGAGCAGAGCCTCTCATGGGGAATGGCAGCTTGAGCAAAGTGTCTGAATGAGAGGATTGCCATGTAAAAGGAGGACAAGAAGCAGCCTTCTTTTTGCCAGCCTGGAGGTGAGGCCTAAGGAAAGATCCAACAGGGTTGTTAAGGGAGGCTAGACAAAAGTGGTGAGAAGTTTTGGCATGCTTCTGGAGATTCCACTTTCTCCCTTGGAGCAATGGAAAGAGATGAGGTTTGCTGGATCTCTTTCAGCCTGTTGGGTCCATTGGAGAACACTTCTGCCAGGAAATCCAGATAAGTAATGGCAAAAGTTGCACCCAATGCTAGACCCTTCTGTTGGGTCAAGAGACAAGATGTGTCTGGCATGGCTGGGAGGGAGGGAGGAATGGAAGGAAGGCTTTGTGTCCAGACTGGTCAGTGTTGGGACCCTTCTGCCAGCCTGCAGTTAGCTCACATTTGTAACTCCTGCGGTGCACAAATGTCTGTAACACCAAAACCTTGCTGGATGGGCTTTGCTGGGTAGCCAGGGTTGCAGAAGGAGTGCAGATCAGTGGATACTCAGAAATACCATCAGGACCCTTCATCACAGAAGTTTCTGATGATAGAGAACACTGGGTTGTTAAGCTTGCCACGTCTCATTCTGACTACAGAAAGAGAAAAACTGTGCACATTTGTGCATGTCATGCTCAAGTGAGCTGCTGCTGCTGCTGTGGAGAGGTTTTGGTGCCTAGGTGGAGCCCCAGACCATCATAACTACCTCACTCAGCCTGTGCTGGTACACTGAAGAGTGTTAAAATCAATCCCATCAGGATGCAGAGATAAACAAGCATTACAAAAACTAATTGTTACAAAAATCACACCAATTCTTACTGTGCAATTTTTTTTTTCTTGGTTTTTTTTTTTTTTTGGGTAGAACTGGGCTCAGTGGCACATCTCTTGAACTGTGAAGAAGTGGGTAAGATTTAGATGATCAGATAAAAGGTGTCCTTCTCAGTCTCCAAGGCAAAAAAGTCACTCAGCTGAGCTTTGTCACTTGGAGGTGAATGCTGGCAGGAACTAGTCAGGAGCAGTAAGTTTTACCACGCTCAGAAAACTAAACCAAAACCCAAACAAATCAAGGAGCTAGAAATACTTGGTGTTGCCAGTGTTAGGCTGCAGCTGCAGTCATAGGAAGCAGTGCCACAGCTGTTTGACACACATTTTGACACACATTTTGACAAGCTCACCTCTACTGCTGAGTTCTGATGTGCCCTTAGAGTGGTGGTGCTGCGTCATTTACTTCGCGCTTGTGCAAGGAAGGGATGGGCACTGTGCAGTCACTGACAAAACAGACTCAGATGCTGACTTATAGAAACAAGGATTTTCTTTCTGGCTTTTTTACCACTTTGAGTGAAAATGCTCAAAAACTTAGTCCTTTTTAAAAAAAAAAAAAGGTTACTGGCCGTTTACAGGGGTAATTGATATAGAAGATGCAGCATTTGTAACTGCTGCAGTTCACAGAATGATGGTCACAGAACGGGTCAGGCTGGAAGGGACCAAAAGGCTCATCTGGCCCCAGCTCCCTGCTCAAGCACAGGACTGCACTACCAGGTGTTTGGTAATGTCTTTTACAACTTTGAGGAATAATAACTGCATTGTCAGTATCAGCTGCGATGGCAAGGGTCCAGTGCTGCCGTGCAAAACCATTTTTGCTGAAGTTCGCACTCCAGTGCACACAGCGCAGCCTTGAAACCCTCACTGACAGTCCGCATGTTCCTTGTCCGAACCGGGGTGAGTCTGGTGAGAAGGGGCAGCTTGGCCATGAGGGCCGCGCTCCGTTACCGTCTCTGCGCCGGGGAGTGCCGGCAGAGGGCTGCAGGCCGCGGGCTCGCTCCCG
>NW_005054298.1:25988598-25995105 GCF_000277835.1 Geospiza fortis | reverse complement strand
AGCGCCGTGAGGGGCCGGCCGGCGGCCAAAGGCGTCGCTTTGCCCTTGTAAACACTTGAGAGCATCCCGCCGGAGCTGCTCTCCCCGCCGCTGCCCCGGCGCTGCTCGGCGCACAACCGTCAGCTTGGTACCGTGCCCCGCAATTTGACGTTTTTGTTTCTTGACAACTTCATACAGCTTTTTAGCAGGTTTTGTTTTGGACAGAGGTTTTCTGCCTATTTACTGTCTCTTCTAAACCAAGTGCAATGCGTGATATTCAGATGCGTTGTGAATAAGCAGAATTTGTTAGCTTGTTAAAATTAAGTGATTCCTAGTAAGCACAGGGTATAATCCTATACTTAGACTTCTGACTCTTTTATTTCGCAGCACAACTTTTTGTCTTGGACACGCACTTCAGCGCTACAAATTAATCTTTGAGGTGAGACACCGCGTTGCCGCTGGCAAGGAAAGCTTGCTTTTGTAGTAGTAGTGACTAATTTACACGCCTGCCCCCGCTCTCTTTCTAGCCTTCTATTCATAAGCAATATATCGAGGGTGGACCAATGCCAGCAGAACAGTCTGTCTTCAGGAAAGATACTAGCTTTTTTTCACCCTTGCTTGACTCTCTACTTGTGCTGGCACAGAAAGTCTGTCAGTACAACCTCCATCGTTACCTTATTTTTCCTTGTTTCCTTTCCTCCTACTCCAGTTCCCTCCAACCCTTCAACTTCTTCCTGATAAATATCTTGATGCTGAGGAAGGCGCTAACAGGAGTTTGTGAGTGTTTTAATTTAGAAATCATTCTTTCTGAGATTGATTTCGAGGAAGCAGAAGTCCCTTTGTAACTGTCACTTGAATATTTCACGTCTGATACAAATGCCTTGTCTGCTTTGCTCAGGTTTATTACGAGCTGCTCTGTAGCCACAGAAGTCCTCAGGCTTCTTGCTGAAATTGCACCCAGCCATCCCTTCCTGCAAGGCGAGGGAGAAAGGAGGTCCACAGGAGTTCATGTTAACAATGACTCTAAATGCCCGTTTCCCACACATCTTTGCTAGCACAAACAGCAAAAATAGCCCACTTGCACAGAATCTGATTCAGCTTTCTTGCATTCCGCAATAACAGATGGATTGCTAGACTGTTTACTGTTGCTTCCCACAAACTTCCTGTTAGTAAACTCCTGTATTATTTATGAAACAAAAAAATTACAAAGAAGTATCTTAGCTGATTACTGCCTGCTGGTGAACCACTGCCAGAGAAACTTTTTATACAAATATGTTTATGGGAGCAAGGCTCCCTTCTGATGCAGTTGTTGGGGTATTACTATTATTATTTTTGCAATTGCTTGTTTCAAGATTTCCTGTGACCCTATTATGCTGTGCTCCTGAGCAGGTATTTCCTGCACTCAGACATTTGCAGCTGAGTTGAGGTATCTGTGAATGTGTAAAGGAGTGAGGGGGGAAAAAAAAGCAGTACATATACATGTTACAGACATCAGCTATGAATGAGAAATACTTAAAGCCTTGTTGCTTTGCAGTGACAATGACAAATGAGATTTTACTAGTGTGGTATTAATCTCTGCTGACCTAGCTTAGGAAGCTGAGTGTCTTGGAGCTTTTTGACGGAAAACAGGGAATAGTGCTTTATCAACCACCTTCATGCTACTTCTGACATAAGTAGACAGTAAATGTGAAGAAACTTTATTTTCCTCTCAGACTGGCTGTTAAACTCCAAAAAACAGAGGAGCTGAGAGGAGCACTTTGTTTGCATTGCATACCATAGATTAGACTGATTTCTGACTCTCAGTGTTGTGAGAGAGGAGGCCAGCTTGAAATCTGTCTGTACAATTTTATCAACAGAGCTAGTGAATTTTAAAAATCATCTCTAATAAAAAAGAGCAGAATGTAATGCAGAAATATGAAATTTGTATATTAACAAAAGTACTTCTAGTGTTTTTAGAAATAACACTTGACCTAAAGTCATTCTGGTTTTTTAAATTGTTGCTATTATATTTCTTTTAATTGTTGCTATTATATTTCATTGAGATTCTGTTCTATTTGTGTATTCTGTATGAATGAATTGGCTGCTCCACCTGATATTTATGATTGTAGTCATGCATTATATATACACACAGAAACAGAATGAAATTTTTCCTGATCTGAGACACAGATAATTTTTCCTTGAGATTTTTTATTTGATTCCCTAAACCAAAACCAAAACTCAACCCAGCACTGTAGAGCGAGCACTTTCTAACATCAGCCCTGCTACATGGATCATTCATTGCATGAAGTTTAACAAAAAAAAGCTGCTGTGTGTTATAGGCAACTACAGGATGCTGATTAAATCACTGCATACCTTTATAAGATCTGTACTTCCAAAAAAACTGGTATCAGATGGAACAGGGCATTTACTGATCCTGGGACAGAGCTCATTCCCGAGCGTGAGTGAGAGTCGGCGTCACGTAACCGATCCCTCATTTCAAGTCATAGTAAGAATATGTCTGCTCTGAGCAAACTCTCCTTTCTCTGCCTCCTCAAACACCCTCGCTCGGAGCTCCTGCTGGCAGAAACAGAATTCCATAGTATTAAGGCAGATGATCGGTGGCACTATGTCCTGATGCTTCAATCCACCAACAAGAATCTTGTGACAGATGTTTCTGCACTTTATGCAAATAGGAACTTCATGGATCAGTTTTCTTTTCCTCCACGGAATATATGCAGCTGGAAAATAGAAATCCAGCTCCGCGGCACAAAGTGAAAAGAGAAAAAAAAATTTAAAAATCATCATACCACTGACCAAAAAGGCAGCCAGGAGAAAGTGATCGGTAGCTGTGAAATCAAATAATTAAACTGCTGGTTCCCAGGACCATTTCTGGGCTTAATCAAGTCGTGTATGCAATGATCCAGGTTTTGTGGGCTCTTTCTGCAACAGCGCTGTGGCTCACAAGTCATTTCTGAAGCGGGAAAAAGAGATCTCTCCTGTGCTGTGTATAATGCTTCCTCATAAATATTTTTCTTTCTTTTACCCCTTCTGATATGCTGTTTTTATTCTCACAGTAGTTGTGGATAGCTGTATTAGATGTGATACGTAAATATATTAAAATAGTGGAGTTTGCACACAAAGAAATTTATTATATGTAATAAATAGGATATAGACATTTATATAAACTGAATGGGTTTAGGTATGTTCTTTAAAATAGCACAGAAAGCTGGACATGTGAGAATGACTGATGAAAAGAAGAAGAATAATTTCCTTCCTGTTGGTTGAAAGGAAAAAAATAAGCCTTAAACTTAGTGAATTAGAGGAGGTTTTACGGAAATGTAGTTTTATAAATTATTGTGTAATATATAGAATCATGCAATACAGAAGAGCTGTAGAATGCCACCTATTATAACCCTAGAAAATCATGAAAGGTGATAATCCTCAATGCAATTATTTTTTAAAGCTATTTTTATTACTATTAATAAATAAATCAATACCATTATTTTAGACTGATTTGTTCTTCTTTGATTTTATATATTTCCTTAAAGATTTCTGTGGAAGTATTTTTTATCATCAGGCATCAGAATAAGTCTCGTGAGTTGTTAAGCAACATCTGTATCTTATTTTCTCAGTGAGGCTTTTGTCAATTTTGTATATTTTAGGTGTTTTAATATCTCTTGTGGGTCACAAATTTTTTTTTCAAAATTTTCACTTAATACTTCATTCAAAGCCTGTATCTGGTACCGTGTGAACATTCAGTCAGGATCTATGATAAATTTTATTTATAAATACACAAAGCCTGGTTTTGTGTCATGGTATTGTCTAGAACCTTGTCTTCATTTCATGACTAGTTAAATTCTGGGAAAAGATTTTTATTCTATTCAGATGTACTACACTATTTTCTTCAGAAGCCCCTCTTCTGTACTTCTTCTAGTTAAATTTACAATAAACATTAGTGATTTTACCTGGATTTATTTTAATCGAGTTTCATAAAAAAAAAAAAAAAAACCACCAAAAAAAAACAACAAGCACAAAACCAACACCTAAAGATGTAGTGCCATTTCTAGGAAAACAGGAAAGAAAGGCTCTATGTGTGAAAATGACAATCATGCTACACTGACTCTAATTCAGGTACCAGCAAATACTTGCCAATATGTCTGTATGTACTATAACATGTCTGCTTTTGCAAGTGGCTGTGCAGCTACTGAAGTTCTGCAGTTAAGGTGCAGTTTGAGCTGACCTGTGTCTGAAAAGTCAAATACAATTCTAGACTCAAGTATTAATAGAATAAACTTAATTTTATTTTTTTTATAGGTGCAGCTGCATTTTCAATTTAATTATAGGCTCCCACAGTAGTAATTTTTCCGTGACCTACTCAATCTCAAAAGTCAGAAAATTGCTTCTTTTTTAAAGCTGACAATAGCACGGTATGTTTCCAAAGGAAAAAGACAAATTACAGCAAATCATTACTTTAAGCATATTTAAATAGCCAGGAAGAAATCCTAATTGAAAAGTTTGCTAAAATGCGAAAAAGTTAGTGATGCTTTTTTTCTTTTTTAGAAAAAGATTATTCTCATGTTTGTAACATTGCAAGCTGCTTATGATATGATGCCTTTCCTTTCTCTGCTCACCCTCTACTTCTCCTTCTTTCTGATGAGGTTAGACACAATGTTTTTAGGAAGCAAAAATTTTAACTGGAGAGAAATAAATCTGTAGATGTGTTTAATTATGTAATTTGGCTATTCCTTGTGAAGCTGAGACAAAGATAATGGGAATCTTTGTATTTCTTTGCATGAGCTCCAGACCAGTCTGTGAGGCTTTATTATCCAGTAGTAGCATTACTGCCAATAGTGGTATTCTAACCACAATTGTTCAGAAAGAAAAAAAAAAGATATCATAAAATAGACTTGAAATGCACCCTGGTCCTTCGAGAAATCTCCTCCCCAATAAACCTGTGCTCTTCCCTCATTATCTCCGATTCTTCTCATGTTGTTTCCTGCTTCTGAACTTTCCCCCAGCAGGGCCCTTTCCCTGACAGCCCTCTAGGATTGTGGCAGGGGTTTTGGCAGCTCATCCCCAGGGTATCTGCAGCAGCCCAGAGAGCAGAGGCAGGACAGCCCCAGGCCCACAGGAGATTTTGAAGGGGTTGATGAATGCAGACACCATGGGAGGAGGTGGGATGGCCAGCAGGAACCACTGTTGGCATTCCTCATGGAAGAAAGGAGGAAAAGAAAGCTGGCACTGGGGTCCCTTCTTCTGCCATGAAATAACTGGGGAAAAAAAAGAGTTGTCTGTTAAGGTAGGTAGCCATGGCAATGTGCCTTCAGCAGTTTCCCCAAAGGAGCTCACTGAAGAAGGTGTTGCTCTCCTGTATCTGGTGAAGTGCTTGAGCTCTTCCCCACCCATTTTCTGCATTTCCTATATATAAATGACTGAAGCTGTTAAAATTAGGCCCAGACCGTGGTCCTGTGACAAAAAGCAGTGGTTACCATGATTCTTATTACAAAAAACCCCAACCATTAGAGGGGAAATTTGCTGTATTTTTCACTTATTTTCCAGCAGGTCAGGTTTACCCACGTGCCTCTTGCCATAAGACACACAAAATGATGTAGCCCTTAGACCCAGAGCGGTGCAAAAGGACAGTGAAAGGGCTGGCTCCTGTGTGAGGGGCAGCTTGGCTGAGTGCAGGAGCAGCACTGCAGCCTCCATCTGCAGCCGTGCTGGGCTGCTTGTCCCACAGCTGTTGGGAGCTGGGAGCTGTCGGTCGCTCTGTTCTCTATCCTGGTGCTGCTTCTCTTCTGGCTCGTACGTCAGAGGAGCTGTGTGCAAAACCAATCGGCATCCGAGGATTGTTCTGGCAAGCAGTGTTTTTCATTCAAAGCCAAAATGAAAAATGAGGTAAAGTTTGTCATACTTGACTGATTCTTTTTCTTTCTGTTACTTCTGTTTTCTTCACTCGTGTGAAAAAAAGGAGAGTTTAAGTATGAGGGAGGTGGATTTTTCTTGCTTGCTTTTTTTTTTTTTTGTCTAATTTTTCAGTCATTTATGAGACTATGTTGTTGTGTTTTCTGACCCACTTGATCCCAGACCAGGCTGATCTACAGTCTTATTTTTATGACAGATGGCTGATCACCAGCACAGCTGAGCTGGGGCCTCAATGAAAGGACCTTGACCCCCCAACCAGCATCTCTTGAGGAATTCTCTTTGTTGGATGCTTTCAGCTGAGGCCTCCCCCAAAGTCGAAGGTGATTTCTATTTGCCAAAGTGGGAAGACAACGGGAGGCAGAATAAAGATGGAAATCCAAGCAGTCAGTTGAACTTGTTCAGACTGATACCAGCCCAAGGTATTCAGGCAGCAGCTAACCCAAGGTTTCCCTAACCTTGGCAGAAGTGCTGGAAATAGTTGCAGGAGAATGAAGTGTTCTTGAACTGTTTCTCCAATGTATCAAGCACAAGCAGGCTATTCTTGAATATTAAGCATGTGCTTCTCTTTTCTTCCCCTTTAAAGAAACTTTTTATTGTAGACTATAAAAGGGGCGGGGGGGGGGG
>NW_005054298.1:25966913-25988588 GCF_000277835.1 Geospiza fortis | reverse complement strand
TGGACCCCTGTGCTGCATCTATGCTATCCAAGGACAAAGATGCAGATCAGGACCTCCCCAGCATAATAGCATTTAGAAGGCAAATTTCTTGCTGAAGTCTTATAGCAAAAGAAATAGCTGTGTTCAAGTGTTATTTTAAAGAAAAAGGAAAAAGATTAATTAACCACATTCTTTGAAACATCAGCTTCCCTGGATACATCAGAAACAGCATTCCAGATAAAAGCAGAAAGATGTGAAAAGACCTGATCAGCAACATATTGATGTCTGGGCTTGGGGACTAATGTAAGAACTTAAAGACTTGGCTAGAGAATATATCCTGAGAAGCGTAAACATATAAGAAGATGCCAAACCATGAAAGGCTTCCTTTGCACTGAGAATTCAGAAGTCGGCGTGTTGACAAGCAGAGAAGCCAATGCTGCTAGCGAAGCACATAGAGTGATGAATAAACGCAGATTTTGGGAACCTAGGAGGAGATGTAGAAAGGGGCCAACTGATTTAGCCATGTTTTTAAGTCTCTACCCCCAGGATGTAGGTGCTGTCAAGCCTCAGGCCTCCCCCCCCAGCTGCCAGTGATGACGTTTCAGGGACTGGGGCAGCCGGCTTTGATTCAGAATGTGTGTGTTAGTGCTCAGTTCTCAGAGGGGATGGAGACACTAGCGAGAGACTGGCTGCAGCAGGCTGGCTGAGCCGTTTGTTGAGGCTATGGGAGAGTCAGGTTTAATTTCCTGCTCAAATGCGCTGCATTTTCTGGCTGTTGGCTCAGCAGTAGGCTCCTGGAGTGCCTCCCTGGAGGCCAGATACACCTCCTCCTGTGTACCAGGGGAGAGCCTGGGGGCTGTGTGGGATCTGAGCTGTTCTCTGGCTGGCACAGCACGTTCGAGGCAGATGTATGCCTCTGTAACTGTGACATCCCACTAGCGTCTCTGGAGCTCAGGAATGCTGGCTTGAAACACTTGAGCCATGAGCAAAGTAAATTAACAGATATGGCTCGTGCAGTTCTTAAACGTGAGACCTGGCCACACATTATTAATTGGGGGAGTCTCTTTGGGATGCCAGCAGAGAAGCAGTATTCTTCTCTTGTGAGGAGAAAATGCAATTTTCCTCCAGCTGCACTTAAAATTGGGTAGTTCCGTAATTAGCTGAGAAATAACAGATTTACATATGAAGCAATATAGCAAAGGAAGGATAGTTGTTAGGTACTAGTTAATGTGCAGTCTGATTTTTGAAGGATAAGCTAAGATTAAAAGCTATATGCTAAGGAAAATGAACATACCTGCAAAAATATGGGATGTACATACGATGAGGGAAAAAAACCCTCTTTACCTAAGAGAGAAACCTGAGAGGGCAGTCCGTGAGAGAAAACACCAATGGCTTCCTCTTTTGCATTTAGCATAAGCCTACGATGCAACTACCTAAGATAAACACTGTATTTTTCTGGTTTGGAAAACATCTTGAATGTCCTTTAAACTTGTTGACTTGCTCCACTTTTGTCAGGCCTTCTTGCCTAAGCACATTGCTCCCAACACAATCATCCTTTGAGATGTACTCATGTTATTATCAGGTACCTCCTGGGGGCTGAGCACCTACCCTGGGAGGATGCTGGTAAGTACTTGCAGGCACCTCTTCTTCAGCAAAGAGATCAACGTTTGTGCAGCTGATGGCTCTCATTCTTGTTTGGTTGGCAGGGATGGTGTCACTAAACTTGAGCTCACTTGTCACAATGGAATTTAATTATCTGCTGGAGAGAAGCCCTGACAGCTGTGGCGTAGGTTTTTCAATGTGATGTTGCCTGGATCGCAAGAAAAATATCAAGGGCTGGTGAGAACAGCCATGTTCTAAAAGCATCTCCGCCTGGGTTAGACCACTGCCTACCAAAGAGGTACTGTGATTATATTGAAGTTATTTATTGACTGTCATGTCAGATCGTGGTTAAAGTTTATCTTTACTGCAAGTTGTCCTCAGGAATTCTTTTAGTTCATCAAAAGTAACTTTTCTTTTCCAGGGCGTAAGTTGGAAGCACAGTGTTTGTTTACCACATTGCCCCTGGGTTTGCCTCTGGCTTGTGCATCCTGGGGGAGAGGCAGTGGGTCTGCTGCTGGTTCCCCTAACATTGACATCTGTGATGGCCTTCTGTAGTGAAACCATTTTCCTAGCAGCAGCATCAGGTTAGACCTCATAGTTTGCTTATGGTAATGGTTATCACTGATAAACTAAGGAAATGTGAGCTGAAAAAAGGAGCCAGTGGTTTGTGTGTGTTTGTTTGTTTTGCGGTTTGTTTTTTTTTAATGGAACATTGCCTTAGCTCGTATATCATAGTATTGGGATTGTTTAATTTTTAGCTTTTTTCTTGTTGGCAAACAAGTACTCATACCAGTAGCTCTCTAAGGTTGCTGACATGCTCTGAGATGCTGAAGGCACTTTTATAATAAATTCTGCTATACTCTTGCACAATTGAGGGACCCATACTGTGAATAGGAAGGTGGCCCATCTGGCGTTTGTTTGCCCTACTGCCAGCCTTGGAGAAACACCCAACCACTCAGATGCACACACACTTCTGGGAGCCCTAAAGGTAGACCAGGATTTACCCCCGACTCACATCCCTGAATCCACCTATCCCCCAGGATCCAGGAACATTTTCCCTTAACCACTGAAAAAGGAGCCTCTTTTCTGTAGGGAATCTGTGAGAGCCAAGCTACACCACACCAAAGGCTACCATGCATGTCTTTTGGGAAGTCCTGGCTTCAGGTAAGCTCTCCCTAAATCACAAAATGTTCTGAGTTTTGAGAGACACACAAGAATCGTCAAGGCCAACTCTTAGGTGAATAGCTCCTATGGGGTCAAACCCACAACCTTGGCATTATTAGCACCATGCTCTGACCAGTGGAGCTGATGTTCTGGGGACCGTGGTTCCAGTCCCTTCCTCCCCCTTCCTGGGCAGAAACAGAAAGCACATTTTCAGTGGTGGAGGGGAGGCACTCCATCACCTTCATTAAAAAAGTGAATCCTTCTTGGCCCCAAGGATGTTTTTTCTGTCTGGAGACTTTCTGTGTATTAAGGAACAGATGCTTGTGCACTTTTTAGGCCGCTGTCAGATTAAACCATGCATGGTGCAAGCCAGTGCTTCTTGTGCCTGTCATCAGGGAGCTTCTTGGGCTAAGTTTGGAAATTACACCAATTGTACCTCATCTGTCCATGCCCCACCCAAATGAGGGCAAAGGCACCTTTGTAAGGCCCTGTGCTCCTGCCTCAAGCTGAAAGGGATGACCTGTCTGATGAGGGCTTTGGGAAGGAGTTTCTTCTCCAAAAAGTGTGCTGTAATATGTTTGCATTATTCACTGTCAGCTCTTGATGACTGCTATTAGAATTAGAAACAATTTGGAAATTCTGGAGTTAAAAGTATGTAAGCTGCATGAAGATAATACTTAATAAACATGAATACATGGTAGGGAGGTTTTTTCCATCCTTTTAATATGACTTTTAGACTTACAAGCTTTTATCTTATTTTATGAGGCCATGTGAAATAAATTAAATGTAACACAAGATGCTGTTAAAAAAGATTTTATGACATTGAGAACTGGTTCTATATTAGGACCAGATCCTACAAAGGCTTATTGATGTGAGCAGTTTTGCTCCCATAGATAAGCTGTGGAGTCAGCTATGGCTAACCATTTAAATGCTCAGAATCAGGCCCTCATTTTGGATGCACTTCTCATTGTTAAATCAATGTGAAAGTGAAATCTGTCTCCTCTCAAAAGGAAATTGCCAAGACTTTCTACGCTAAGATTTGGGATCTGTAGAAAATGAAGCCTTTTTATTTTTTCTTCCCTCCAATAATCTGTTCAGTGAACAAGCTGTGAAAAATAGTTCTATATTTTTTCCATGTGATGCAGCAGACGGTAAATTTCCATTTAAAAGAATGATCAGAGTAGCTGCTGGCACTGAACTCTGTTGTCTTAGTCAAATCTACTTACAAAGAGTTTACAGCAATACAATAGCTTATTATTTCACTCAACCAGAAATCAGATGAAAAAGGCAAAGGGGAAGCCTGAAGTAGGTTCATGGTCAGAATTCTTTTCTTCCTTAACATCTTGGGGTATTTTTAATGCAGGAGTTGAGATCAGTAGTTTTATGTATAAGGAGGAGACTACTTCTTTTCACCTCTACTTTTGTATGCTGTGAAATAATCAGACTACACACTTCTATAGTGCCTTTCTTCTGCGGATCTGAAAGCACTTTACAAACATTAATTAAAGTCTCACAACACCCATGTGGAGGTAAAGGAGCATTGTTTGTGTATCTAATGCAAAGGCTTAACCTGGTTCTTTAAGTACTCTACCAGGAAAATAATGGAATAGCCAAAGCAAATTAATCTAACTGAATTGCTGGGAGCATTTATATGTGTGTGTGCGTGTGTATCTGTGCATACATGTGTGTGTGTCTGTGTGCATGTGTGCCTGCATCTCTGTGCTGCTGGAAGCCTCAGACTGCACCTCCTCTGCCCTGCACGTCCTGCCTGTTGTTGTCTCAGGGGATTGGATGTGTGCCGCTGCTTCTCTCTGCATGAAGCCTCGGGTCCATCAACAAATGTGTATTTTCTGGGAAACCTGGAGAAATCTTGCATTGCCATTGATTATGCTAAGATTAGTTTAAAAATATAAAAGGCAGAAAATGTCTTTTTCTTGATCACCAAATTTGTGAATGAAAATAACAGGTGGGCAGTGAGGACCCAGAAGGGGTTTTTGCCACCTGAGCTGGACCCTTGTGGTGGAGGCTCCAGCACCTCTCCTCTTTGACTGCCTCTCGTTCTCAAGCCTGGTGGCCTTGTCCTTGCTGCTGTTACTTCCAAAGTCTCCCATTCCAGGGAGTTTTGGGTGCAGCACTGCAGAGAGAGATGTGCGGGGTGGGCTTGGCTCCTGCTGGGGCTGCCAAGTCCCCTCCATGTCTGGAGGCAGGAGAGGGGCCCTCGTCCCACACGCTGTTACAATCTAAAAATGCTTTTGGGTCACCAGCCTTAGATCCTTAATCTTCATTATGTCTTCTTTCTGCTAGTTTTACTGTCTGATGTAGGCTCTAAGATCTTCAGTGCAAAGAGATCATCTTTTATCTCTGTAAGTGTCATGCAAACTTAGGGTGGTACGTAAATATTTAATAATAATAATATTAGCGATGAAGAGTAGAGTCCTGGAGGAACATGTCTCCTTCTTTGCAGATGCAGAAGATATTGTGGCAATTTGGGTACTGCTTCATTTCCCTGGGGAGAATTTCTCTGCTCACTCATTTTCCAGTTGCCTCTGTCATCATCTTGGGTAAGGCTATTGGGGCACACTACTCTTGACTGGGAATGACTTAATTAGAATTGGGCAAATAACAGCTTTTTCACCTGAGACTTTGAAAGAAATTCCTCTAAAATACAAGTTCCCTTTTTTCATATTAGAAAAATGGAAACTTGAGGGGGAAAATTGTCCAGAGGTGCCCAAAAAGGAGATGTGTGAGCTCTTTTGATGCTGGAGGTGGCTGATCTGTGCTCCCTGACAGCAGTGGAGGGGCTTCAAGGTGCTCAAGCTGGGGCAGCATCAGAGGAAACAGGCTGCAGGGAGCTCCAAACTGTCCCCAGCACTCTGCTCATCAACCTTTCTTACTTCTTTTCAGTAGCTGAAATAATTTTTTAGATAGTTTGGCTATGTAACTAGATTTACTTTATAGGAGGGTTTATACTGTACCTTACTTAAATCTTAAATTTTCTAATGATTGTAGCCAATAGCAATTAATTTAAAATAATTAAGACAAATATACACATTAAATTGCCAAGCACTACATTTTTCTCATTCATTTGTGACTTAATAGACTTCAGTGTATATGTTCAGCCTTTACTAATTGCACAGTTGACAATTCTTTACGACTTTGAGGAGTTCAACATTTTCTGTCTTTACTGGCTACATCCTCTTAGCATAATCGTAGTCTTAATTTTGTTTAACTTATGCTAAAGCAAAATATGAATCTAAACCACAGGAGGCAAATAAAACACGTCATTGTACAGTTCACTACATTTTATAAAACCATTTTACAACATGAACCATCCATCCATTCTGTTCAATGGAGTAAATGGGATCTAACCATGCTTTAAGGACTGCGCTCATCTTTAAACTGATTAGTTTCTCTCCTTATTACAAAACACAGGCATCTATGCCAGGTCTAATGTCTAATTTTATATACAATTAAATGGGTAAGCCCTGTTGCCTCCAGCATAATCATTCAATCATTGTTATTTACCTTGAGGCTTTTTTGGTAGGATCAGAGACTCATTTCTCCTGTTGCCATGTGGTGTGGGGCAAGCCTCAGCAGGGAGGAGACCCCTCTGGTCCTGGTTGTGCATATGAAGTGGCATGGAGATGTACAGAAGGGCCAAGCTCATGGCCTGGAGTCAGAGGGTGACCAGAGAAGACTGAGCCTTGTGCCTGGTGCTGGTTGGGCAGCAGGGATGGGCTGGGAAGGTGGAGACAGGGACTGCTGTCAGTGGGGTCTCTGGAGGGGCTGGGGCAGAGTGGTGCTGCAAGCTGTGCCCGCTTCCTTCTGTGCCAGATTTGGGGTACAGGTCCTCAAGATGGGACCCAGTCAAAGGCTGTGTGGATGGGGCAGCAGAGCAGGGTTGGGGTGCTCATGGGGCAGCTCTGGAGATGTGTCTGGTGGGGATGAGCACTTCTAGGAGTGCTGTGAGGATGCAGCACTACAGTCACAGGCACAAGCATTCATTCTACTGCCCAGGACACCTACATGGTGATGCATCTTCTCTGTTTTGCACAGGAGCAAGGAAAGGAAACGGTGCCTCGACCAAAGGTTAATGCTTAAAAAACCCCCCAGGGCCGGGAGGAGGCAGCCGGGGCTGGCAGCAGCTCAGCAGTCGGGGCTGAACGTCGGCCGGGAGCCCATTTGCTCATAGCAGCGCCTGGTTAAACCCGCAGCCTGCACATGGCTTTAACCAGTGCAGTGCAGCGAGGGGCTGCCTTTGGCATGAGGGCTCTGCTCGGCCCCGCGATTAGGGGGGGACGGCTGAGATTTGCTCTGGCAAAGAGGCTTCCTTCTCTATTGCTTACTCTTTCTTTTTTCCCCCCTTCTTTTTTTCTTTTTTTTTTTAAATCGTGTTTAACACTTGTACAAACAATTTGGTGAAATTACAAGCCCACAAGGACAGAGGGAGAAGCCAGTCTGTTTAAAAAATAAAAAAGAGGACATGATTACTTTGCTGAAGCTGTACTTTCTATTTTCTCTTCCAAAAGAGACAAAGGGAATAAATACTTAAAACCCAGTGGTGACGACAGTGAAGCAATCATGCAGTCGCTGGATACCTTTGTCTCAGGGGGGCATGTAGTAATTTTTACATGTCTGCCACTGGGTGTCAAACCTTTCTTTTCTTCCCCTTTCCATTTTGGATGGCCAAACTGATTATCTAAAATAGAAAATTAGCACACAATGGCTTTACTCTGTGATACCCCTTATGCAACTAATGGGCAAAGCTTGTTAATTGGTTGTAAATGCCAGCAGGTTGCCAAGATAATACTTCAGAAATAAGCGGGTATTCTGATAATTACAGCAATCTTCATCTATAAAAGCTTAAGTAGATGAAGTACTGGCTGGCTTAAAACCAAGATTTATCCCGCTGCACTCACATTAAAAGAAAAAATAAGATGAAAACAATAATGTAGCAAAACAATTATATAGCAGGAAGCGTTGTAGGTTTTAGAGATTGTGAAAACTCAGAAAGTAAAACAGTGCTGTAATAACCAGTTATGGAAAAATAGGCCATTTACATTTGTGTATAATTAAATAGTAGGCTATGCAATTTCACTTTTTAAAGTAAACTGCCTTTTCTTTTTTTTATAGGGCAACGTAGCCATAATTGCTGCATTAAAGCTTTAATGAAAGAAAAAAGCAGCAGATCAAGATGACATGTAACATCCACATTTGTACTGTGGTGTTCTGCTTGTTTAGTAATGGGAAGCTACTGAGGAGATTAAAATTGCAGAATTCTTCTTAGTTTTTTTCCCTGAAAATTGCTATAGGAAGATCATTCAAAGTCTAAAATACATACAATTTATTTTTCTACCTTCAATCCACAAGGATTTAATGGCTTTCCTAAATCTCAGAGTGTCTAAAGAAATACTTTCTTGCAAAAAGGGAGATATTATTTCAGCTCATCAAAATTATCAAAAGTAAGCAGCTCAAACTTGAAGCGTAGAGGTCTCACCTCATGTTTTAGACTATTACTTCAAATGCTGAACACTGTTTTTTAACTCAGGGCTGCTTTTCAGCCTTCCTGTCAGAAGGATCAACAGGTTGATATATAATCTTGTTATTTGTAATTTTGAGTTTTTTTTTTTTACATGTTACAAACAAATTGCAAAGTGCGGTAAAGCCAGGCTCAGCTGTGTTAAAGCTCTGGACTATGGGTACGAGTTTTCAAACCAAAGTTTTGTCAATGGTAATGTAAAATCAAGAGTTCATACAAGAGTTCATACTGGGGGACGAGAAAGCCTCTTTTTTTTTTCCCTAAGGACCTTGGGTGCATCTCATAGGCTGCTTTTAATCATTGATGCCTCCTACAACTGAGGGCATGTATTGCCAAATTTTGGCACATTTTGTCAGGAGTGGCTCAGAGACAGACGAGTGCAGGGCAGTCCTGAGGGGTTGCTTTGCTTGGGCTTTGGGGGAAAGGCAATGTCAGACTGGGAGGCCCTTCCCTGCTGGGTGTTCAGGGGTCTGTGCTGTTGGCTTGCAGGTAACAGGGGTCTGCCCCTGGGTAGTGCTGCTCTGCTGGAGCATTAGCCCTTCCCCTCCATGCAGAGGCACAGGGGCTGCAGAGAGCCCTTTCCTGGTGGCTGAATGCATGTGCCTGGCATGGTCCTGGGTGCACAGCACTAGCACAAGAGCAGACCACACTAGATTGTTCCACATGTAGAAAACAGGATGTGACATGCCCTCTGGTGGGGTCAGCCTGGTGGGACACTGGTGGAAGTGCTGGAAATAAGGCACACCGTGCAGTGGAAAGTTAGATTTGCTTGCATGCACTTTCTCATGGTAGTCAGCTTATCAAATATTTGATGGAGATGTCTTTTCTGTCTGTGGTCATACAAGATCAACTCAAAATTTTTCTCACACATAATCCATAAGAAAAAAAGAGCCCAGTGCACCACTAGAGATAGTTTGCTATGCTGACAAACCCCTTAAATTTTGGCAAATAAAGAGGTGCACCTTGTCACCTAAACCCTCTGGGAAAACAAGGTCTGAGAGCACAGGGGCTGCCAGGGGAGTGTGGTGTGAGGCCAGCCCCGCTGCCTGCCAGCCCCAGGCCCTGCACACATAATGGACTTTCCTAGTTAGTACATAATATATGGCACTTGTCCGAAGTGTGGCTGCAGGAACCGGCAGAGGAAAAAATAACTTGACGAGATCCTTTAATGGATCTCTCTCCCTTGTCTTCTAGGAACAAAATAAATAGGAGACTTTTTCAACCAGCGTATATATCCATTTATGCTTTAAAAATTCATGAGCACAGGTTTTATATGATAGTGTAGTTACTATGGTAATTGTTTATTAATCTGGAGGAGCTTGGTAATTACCACAGTACAGTTTATATAACTCAAACTCAGAGTTAAAGTACGGTTATGATTTCTTTACGCATCCATCTTTTAGACATTTTTTTCAACTTTTTTTTTTATTTTTATTTAACAGAATATGCATTTCCCCCTCTCAGTTCTACTTTTATCCAAGTGCATTTCTGGAAGTGTAGAGAGAGTGCAAAAATGACAGAGAAAAGCTTGCTCGGAGTTGGCAGGCCAGGACAGTCAGGAAAAAATGTGCAGAGTTAAGTTGCAGGTGGATGTTTTTTAATTAAAAAATTATGTCTTTCTCTTTCCCCTGGAGGATGGCTCATTTGTGGGAGGGCAGCAAGGGGCAGAGGAAAGAAGGTGGCAAAGTGGGGATGTTGCAGGAGCCCATATTGCAGTCAAGCCTGGGACCGTCCCTCCAGCTAAGCATGAGGCTGAGGGATGTGGGACTGTGTGAGGATGTGTTTGCATTGTCCTGCAGCTCTGCTGTTTGTGTGTGGCAGAGGCACACAAAAAGAAAATCACATGTACTGGACTAAGGATGAATGGCTAGCTGACTTTGGCATTTGCGGTATTTTTTGGTGTTGTGTGTGGTTTTGCTAATGGAGAATGCAGGAGTGGTGAGGTACATGCCAGGTATACCATGGCCCTTCAGAAACCCCTGCTGCCAGCTCTCTTCAGCCCTGACAGTCTCCCAGGGACATGTACTTGCCTTTCCTTGAGAAATTTGATGTAAAAATCAAGTTTATTGATTAAAAAAAATTTTTTTAGAGAAACACCACTAACCCTATCACTGTAGTGATGCTCTCCAGAAATCCAAGAAATAGAAAACCATGTGAGTGTTTTTCAGGACATCTTTTCCTTTTATCTAAAAACTCCTTTCTCCCAGAGAGTGAAAAATCGTGCCCAATGAGAATTTTGTTTCTGTGGTGATTCTAGTTGTGAGACAATTAATGGCCAGTTTTTCTGCGATGACCCCTAAGCCAGGAGCAGCCCTGCTGGCGAGTGACCCCTCCTGGCCTGTCCCCGCTCTCTCCCGCCGGCTTGCGCAGCTGGCGGGCTGGAGAAACTCCCTGGTCGGCCTGGCTTCATTGCCGAGAGATTCACATTATTTATATGGAAAAAGTGCAGGATGCCATCTCCTCGCTCGCTCTGCCTGCATAAATTGCGCGTGTTTATTATTCATCGTAACACAGCACATTCTCTGTTTCTGTGTCACTTGTCACTAATCACTTATGCATCTGATGTGCGGATCCAGAGCAGGTTCTTAAGCATTCTTGGCTTCAAAACATAAGATATGCATGGGTAAGAGTTTATCCCACCCCCAAAATAACAACTTTGATACATTTTCAAAAGGGAAAGTGCATATGTTACAGTACTCAGGAGCAGCAATAACCAAACTAGCTGAGAAGTGACATGGACTTGGGTTATTTTCTTGTTGCTTTTTTTTTTTCTTTTTGGATTTTTTTTTTGGTTTCTCTTTAGTATTTCATGAAAGTGTGTAAAAATCTTAACATTTGAATGCCACACACTTCGTTCTGTCTGCGAGATAAAGGACATTTCTCTAAAAGAAACATACGCTCCTTGTTCCTTGTTTTGATTCCCCGTACAGCTTGTCACAATGCATTTACATTTTGCCCATACATTTGGATTTGCAACCCGAGCTGTGCTTTTGAGGAAGGGATGCAAACTCTTTTCTTTGACTTTTGGGTGTCAGCTGGGCCCTGACTGTAGCAGGGCAGGCGCAGAGGGCGCAGGCTGCGCACACCCCTTGCAGCTTCCACTGTGACCCACAGCCCCAGGCCACAGCATCTCCTTTGAGGGGGGCTGCTGCCTGCATTGGCCACCAGTTGGGCAAGGGCTCTTTCCTGGAGTTTTTCTCTCTCCCCTGTTGCACCTCACTCCCTCCCCAGCCTGCCTCCCAACCCACAGAAGCCAACTGCCAAACCTCAGTGGACGATGGCACTGTGTCTACCCCACCTTTTCCCTGCATATTTTTCCTCCTCTTGTATACTCTGGGAAATGCCAGCAATTTCCCTTTCCTTGTCTGGATCTGCTCTAGGGAGCACTGTGGAAATGCTGGCAACCCTGAGAACCCTGTGTTTAAGACAATGGCGTGTTTTTCCCTTTCTCATGGTGCTGGATGAGCGGCACTAAAGGTGTGAGGCTGGGGATGGAGAGAGACCCCAAACAGCCTCAGCAGGGATAACATTGGTCCAGAGTCTTCTGGAGTTTGGGTGTCACTGTGAATAATGGTCGTTCAGCTGGGCAAATACCATCTCTCAGGTTCAGAATATGGAAACCATTCTTGCATTTTCTGGTACTTGACCTGATTGCTCTGTAGCTCTGCAAACCCGGTGAGCACAGCCAGTGCAGGGTCCACCCAGAGGTCTCCTCATGAGCTCCTGCATCAGACCCCTGAAAGAGATGATGGCTAAGCTGTATCTCCACTGCCCTGAGGCTCACCTGCACCCTGCCTGGCTTTGTGGGAGGGCAACGTGCAGAGCAGCTGCCAGAACAGTAGCCTGGGATGTCCTATATTTAATTTAATTTCCTGGAATCATAGAGTGGTTTGGGTTGGAGGGGACCTTAAAGATCATTTAGTTCCAACCTGCCTTTCTTTTATTTTTTTGCACCAAGCATTTGCAGAGCAAAAAGTATGTAGTGTGGAAATACTGAAAAAGTCACAAATCTGATCAAATTGTCTGATGTGAATGTTTCCTCCTTCAAGGCTGCTGAAATGAAGCCTGCTTACTGATCTCTGCAGCTGGAAGCACAGGGGTTTCATCCAAGGAGAGAGAGAATTTGAATTGTTCCTTGTTCTGCTGATATCTGATGGGAACAACCTTACCAACGACTTCCAATTGCAAGTCCTCCTTGACTGTGTAGTGCAGTCAGCCCTATGATAACACCAGAGAGGCAGCTTGAAATTAGGATACAGAAAACTGATGCCAAAAATATGTCAGCTTGGAAGGTCATTAAGAATTATCCATTTGTGCATGTTCACATGCCAGCAGTACCTTAAGTGATTACCTTAGAGGAATGTTGTCTAATGAACATAAGAATTAACAATATAAAATTATGATTGATAAATCAAATAAGAATTTACAATTTGCCAATGAATCTAACTGGAATGGAGTTTCACTGGATGTGAATGTGAGGAACTGTTGGTGTTCTTTGCTAAAAATTACTCTCAGTGGTATTTTTCCACTTTATGACACCACAGTTGTAGGTGACTGATCTAAAAACCAGCCTGCCTGTACCTCAGGCAGGGACACGTTGTTCCAAAGATCTTGGCTCATCATTTCCAGTAGTTATTTTTTAAACCTCTCCACCTACACCTTTATTGATCTTTTGGGGGGTTTTTAAGCTCAGCTAAGAAATTAACCTAGACTGGTATTGGCAGACAAATGATGGGTTTTAATGTAATAGTTGGTAGAATCCTGGTTAAGTATTTTTACATTTAGGCACTCAGATAAAAGCAGCTGATATTTAACTCTGTTTTTCTCTGCATGGACATAGCTCAGGTGGGACTTTTGATTTTTGTTTCTGAAAGATAGATTACATTAATATTTTCCTGAGTTGTGAATTATACTCCTTCACAAAGGCTTTTTAAAGTCTAGAAGAGCAAGATATTTAGGTTTAAAAACTATCTGGTACAGCTGGGCATTTTTTTGTTTTCCTTCTAAAGCTCTACCCTTGCAGTGGTTAAGATCAGCACAATCCACACATTGTTTTTCAAATTAAGCCCTTATTTGCAGATACACTTCATTTGACATTTACAATAAACTCTTCATGATTCCTTGCTGCATCTTCACCTTTTTGGCTTATGCCTTTTTGGGTTTGGGGCATTCCTAGTGAGCACCAGCTACAAAATGCTGTTAAAATTGCTGTTACTCTAGCTACTGTCAAACTGCATGTGGAAGACCCAGATAATAAGAAAGTACTAAAGGAGTTGTTATATTTCATTGCTCTGTGTCATTAATGTCTTCTTATGTGCTAATGAACCAAAGTTAGGTCATAAATGTCTTTGAAATGTAAGATTATTGAGGGTATTTTTGACTTGATATAAAGGGGTAACTTCAGCCTTTTGGGTTTGTAGTGCCCTGAGTACCACTTATTTTGCAAACTAAAAATTGTCATAGTAAAATCTACTGTTTAGTTGAGGTGGAATTTTCAAAGAATGCTTAATTTCAATTTTGCTACTAAAATGCTTTGGGTAATCATGAAATGGGTAACATCAGTTGCCAAAACCCTGCACATCATTTTACATTTCATTTGGCAGAAATGCTGTTGATTTGGGGCTCTCCAGTGCATCCCTGGCTGTGGAGAGCTCCATGAGGGCATCCAAGGCACACACACACGCTGAGCAGCATCTTTATTTGTTGGTAACATTACAGGATGCCCCAGGAGGCTCCAGAGCCATGGGCCTCTCTTCTGTTTTCTTTTTTCCTATACCTAGCAGTTGTTGATTCAATTTTTTTGCACCTTTTTTTTTTTTTGTCCCAGACCTGTGGCACTTTCCGTGTAATTTATGGCATGTAAATTTTCTCTTAGTGAGAAAATGCCCTAAATGTAAAAATCATAGTAAGAACATGAAGGTAAAAACATTTGCTTGCTGCTGTAACTGGAAAACAGAGCACTAAGAATCAGTGTGTACTTAAATGATGTCTTTGTGCCTATGGACATCGTGGGAAACACAGCAGCCAAGCTGCATTGTACAGCAGGCATCCCAATGTGTAGGATTCCCGAGGGGAGGGAAGGGGAGAGGGAGCCCGTCAGAACTGCCCCATCAGAGGCAGTGCCCTGTCCCTGGAAAGGGCAAGGTTTGGAGAGCACTGTGTGAGCTCGGGAAGCCGGGAGCGTCCTTGTGCCTCGCTGTGCGCTGGAGCAGCGCGGCTCCCTCGCACGGGAAGGGAGCGGGAGGCGGCTGCACGGGGCTGGCTGCAGCCCTGCACTGCACAGCGTCCCGGGAAGCTGCGCAGAGAAGCATGACACAAGCCTTGAAACATTTAGGGAGGGGGCATGTTATTTTAATATCCTTTTTTGTGCTTAATAGAAAAGGAGTTTGTGGTTAATTCTTTATTATCTCTGACAGCAGTTCTCGCTTCGGCTCCTCTTTCTTTAACTGCCAAGCTAGCATTTTCCTTTTTTATTGCTCCTTTCTTCGAGGTTTGCTTTGGAATAGTGCCAGTTATCATTTCCCATTAGGGCAAATATTGCATCAAACTCATGATTAGGGATTTGAGGGCTTGGGAATATCATTCTCTAACATTTGTCTTTCATTTTCAAAGTCTTTTTCTCTCTCTTTGTACACACACATATGCGCACATGCCTGCATATCTCTGGATATACATATGTGTATATATATTTATAGAGAAGAAGAAAGTGAGCTGCATGTGCCTGATTACACGGGTAGGTTTACATGTATGCATGTGTCTGTTTGCATGTAAAGTTTAAACCTCGTCTCCTAGACAAAGGAAAAGGGAAGAGCTTTCTCCTCATGTGCGATTTCAGAGGACTCAGAAGGTTAATAAAGGAGAAGAATAACAGATTTGTTTGTATGTTTTGGGTTAAATACTTCAGTTTTGCAGAGAAGGAAGGTGTTAAGAACACACACTGTGAGCGTGGAGATGAAGCCACTGCTAGGGAGCTGCTATCAGTTTTACCGACCCTACAAAACTGGGGAACAACACTGCCTAATTTTTAAGTATGCCTTTTATGGTACCTTTCCTATTATCTTTACCTGTACATATATAGCCACTTCATGTCTAGCACATCCCTTGAATAAAGTGGCAAAAAATATTACATTTCTAGAAATGAACTATTCTGTAGTATGAACATATGCTGCACCACCTATATTGAAGAATGATACAGATACTTAGGCTCTGATTTGGACATCCTGAATTTTGTCCTGAATCACTAAAAGTGGCCATTTCTCTTGGTTAAATGTGGTCTAAATGTCCCGAGCAGACAACAGACTGTGCTGGTCATGAGCACTGATTTAGGCTTCAAGGCGTCTGGGTTCTGGCTTAATCTACCTCTTCCCTAGCTTACCTCCCAACACTTAGGCACTTCTAAAATATTCCAAAATCTTTCCAGCTGCCACCTATTTCTGATGCTGGCTCACAAAACCCAACACCCGCTTTCAGTACCTAATTTTAGGAGGATTTTTGCAGAATATATTTTTTTTCCTCGTAAAACTTTGCTTACGCCTGGCCTGGGGGAAGGCATGTTACAGGTGGTTCTCCCCACCAGGTGCTCTTGTGGGAATGGGAATTGTGGTGACGCCTGGGGTCTGTGGTCCCCCTCCTCCACCACCCTCCTGACCCCCCTCCCAAAAAAGGGTTCCCGAGAGCCAGGCACCATCCTCCTTCACACCCGGCAAATCACTTAACCTCTCAGCACGTTGGCTTTCGCAGCTGTTAACACGGGGAACGGTTTTATTTCGCCTCCTCTCGTAAAGAGCATTGCGGCTCTGATCGACCCGAGGCCAAACATTATTTCCACTTACAGATAAGTTGGATTTTGGCAGCTGGTGAGAGGGAGGCAAGCACATTCATCTGGGTAAAATCCCCTGGCTGGAGAAATAGCCAACGGGGAAGTTTTATAAGGCAGGCACAAAGCAATATCAGCAATATCCAGAGCAAATCTTGTATCGGAGTTGTTATTTTTGCTCTGACCTGGCAGTGGTCGGCTGGGGAATTGGGGGGTCTGGGAGGAGACTGGAGCAGGCGAGCAGCAGAGCGCTGCCGGCCAGCTCAGCTGGGGTGGTAGGAACCCGACAGGTTCCTAAATACATATATTTCCAGGCAGCCAATTTGCCTCCAAAAAATTTATTCTTCAAGGCTTGTTCCCATCTGCCAAAAGAAAACATGTCATTTATAAAAAACCCCCGAAAATCTAACACTGACAGACAGGAGTGCATTGTTGAGCTACAGCCCTCGGCTTTTACCTGAGCCTAGCGTGGAACCAAGTGGGGAGACAGCCCTGTCACCCACATGCTTTATTAACAGTCAGCTTTTAATTGTTCTTTTCCTTTTATTCACAGTTCACCCTTTCTTTTTTCCAAAAGATACTACACTTGCTTCATTAAAATTTCTGCAAAAAATGAGCCCAGGCAAAGAGACTCAGTCACTGTGCAGATGAAATACAATGTCACCTCTTTTCCTGCTCCTAGTACAATGGCTGTAAGTTAAAATCACTGCAGTAATTTTAGTAATTTATACTGTAATCCATACTGATAAACTTGACTCCATGTTTTTAGCTCTGCCCTGCTTCTTGGGCCCTCCCTTCCTGAAAACAAAGTCATAATCCCCCCATGGGAAAGCTTTAAGTTGAAAAAAGGTAAAGTAAACTCCCACTTACTTTATAAGTCTTTAAGTCATTAAGGCAAAAGGATGGTTGATTATAATATTCTAAAAACACAGCTGCTAAAAAAAGTTTCCAGCAGCCACCAACTTATTATTTTGTCATCATCTTAGACATACTTATGACATATGGGAAAAATAAAAGATTAAATCTCTGTCCCCAAGCTGCCCCCACAGCCACGCAGTCCTGGAACAAGCAACATCTTCTGAAAGAAGGAGGCTTGGCCTGACTCCCTGCCAGTGTGCGCAGGGGCGGCTTCCAGCCCCACGTTCACTTTCACAGCCTTGAAAGCTGAATCTTCTGTGGGGTTTGCAAAACATCAGCTGGGAAAACTGTGGCTAAATCAAGAGCAACCACAGTTTGCCAGGGAACAAATATCCCAGCTTTGGCCATACCAATCTTCTATGCACTGCCGCTTATGTTTTCATTTCTCACATACCACAGAAATAGAAAAGTCATTGCTGGTATTGCCAGTGGGGCTGAATTATGAAGCCCCATAAACATTTTCACTCTGCCTCAGTAAAGAGCAGAAGCCTTCTCCCCATGCCCACATTGTTGAGGCTACCTCAAAAATAAACCTGCCTACAAGAGGAAACCACAGTAGGTTTCCCAGAGGCGGATGGTGCCTTGGGTGGAGATAAGATTTTCTATTGCCAGTCTCTCCGTATGTCGAGGCCAAAGTGAATAAGGAGCCCTTGGTGTGGTGTGGCACCCGGGAAGCTGGGCAGCAGTGGGCAACTGTTATTGTCAGCAGTGTTATTTATGCTGATGTTCAAAACTACAGATCAAGCAGGATGGTTTCTAACTTATGATCAAGGTGGAGACTGCTGAGGAAACCAGAGACACTCAAATGAAAAGTAGATGTTGCTCCAAACACTAACCAGAAGCTGTGATTGCATGAGTGGCAGAGCAGTGTCTGTGGTGGCTTGGTGGGGAGATCAGACTTTCTATGAGTAAGGTCTGACCATCCCCTTATTACAACCAAGCCATAAGCAGCTAAGCAACACAAGATTAACCTTTGTGCTGCAGCAATGTACCAGTTATACATACTGCAGTATCATGTCTTTTAGTTATATGGGAGGCGGAGACCATGGCTGTGATTGTGTTTGTACAAAGCTCTGGTAAAAGAAACCATCCACAACGGGAGCACAGCAGAGTGTGAGTATCAACTATTCTGATGTGGGAGGAAAGAAGGCATGCCTGCCCACTAAAGAAACACTTCCAGCTCTTTACAGAGAAATGTCATTGGAGGTTTAGAAAAATACTGGCCCATGTTGGTTCCAAACCTTCCAGATCTGTCTGTGGCGCATCTCAGAGTGCCTGCATTGCTTGGCATTGCTGCCGCGACAGTGCTGGTTCTGCTTAGGGGCTGCCAAGTGCCAGTGCTGCAAGTGGCTCTCATGACACCCCAAAATCCAGGATGTGCCTATGTGTGCCTTTCTCTGAGCTATTCCTTCCTCCCATGTCTTGTCAGCATGGGCTGAGTGCTCACAAATAGAGCCGATGGTGCTTGTCACTGAGATTTCAGCTTGAGTCTCAGGAGAAAGGGAAGTTTGGACACCTGGGAAATGACATCCTGAAGATAAACACGTGCACATTTTTGAGGTGTGAGTGTAATGGAAAAGTATGGGTTCCTGTACATGGGTACGTACCAGGGGTACCTGGTGCAGCTCATGCAATGCAGAAAGCCTCTCTACAGTCTCCCAGTTACAGGAAACTATTCCCAAAGCTTGCTAGAAAATGTCTGCAGGGTGATGTGAAGCACAAAATGGGGTAGCAGCAGGATGAGGAGCAGTAACCTACCTTCTCTGCCAACATGTTCTTCCCCATACCTGACACTCTCCAACCCTTTTCTTCCTGGGGGGCAGCTGGGATGTCATGCACATGCACCAATGTGTACAAGCATGGTGTCACAGCCATGCCACCACCTGGCCACCTGCATGGAGCTGAAATCCAGCTACATAGAGCAGCGGGGTAATTCCCTGGGGCAGGAAAGTGTCTGATGCATCCTCTCCACTCTCTGATACCACTTGTTTAATGAAAATTATACATCAAAGTGGCTGTAGCAGCCTGGTGGGATGGTGCCTCACCCCAAAGGCACTCAGGCTAGTGGAGGTGGTGTCTGTCACTTCGGAGCCTCTGGGTCAGGACAGTAACAGCAATAATGCCATCAGAATTGTTCTCAGGGGCTCACAGGGCTGCAAAGCCCACCAGCAGCCACCTTTGGGCTCACACCAGTGCAGGGGAAGGTGTGCTGGCTTTCTGCTCCTCATGAAAACACCTGTCTGCACTCAGGAGGTTTTCCTACCACTTCCCATGAAAGGCTCATCCAAACACCTTTAGTGTCATCATAGCTTGTGTTAAGTCAGTATAATGCAGACCAGCTTAAGTTTATAGTGCTGTTTTTTATAGAGGAGCATTTATTTCTTGTATCAACTCTCATGGATGTTTTATCTGTTTTATATCCCATTGAATCCTCTGTGAAACTGCACTAGTTTACAATAATTTTATTACTTTATTAATTAAACGTTTTCCAACAAGCTAGCTATGGCATTTCTTATCATCAAGGGTTCCATTAGTTTTTAATGGTGTGAGACAAAATTACCATTTACCCACATGCAATTTAAGAAGCATCATTAACGCAGAGAAAGCACCAGGTGGGATTTCTAATAGTTACTGCTTCTCATTTTTGTTTTTATTTAAAAGGAATAACTGGTTTTGAGGTTTTTGCTGCAAGGTTGCCAAATCTTCACTTTGTTTTTATGTTCAAGATAATTTAAAATAATGTTCTTCTATCTCCTTAGGCTCTTCTCCACACTATTTCCCTTATCAGCACATCGCGTGGTGCGTACGCAGTGTCTCGGTGCAGCCGGGTGAGTGTGTTGTCTGCACAGTAATCACCAAGAACAAAGACTCGTCTGCACGGTCAGTGAGCAGGGCTGGGGGGCTGTGTGTCACACGTGTGCCTGACACACTGCCTGGCTTTGCAGGGCTGTGGCAGGAGGGAGCTGAGCCCGCGCAAGCCCCAAACCATGCTCAGCACCCACCTTGTGTGCTCAGGGCCTGCAGACGCCGGTCACTGTGTCCCACAGGAGCAATCCCAAGCACAGGAGAGTGGGAAGTGCTCCTCGGCCATGCTCATCCATGGCATCAGGGACCAGCACCATGAGGACAGGAAGTGGCAACCTGCCTTTTTAAAGTTCTTGAGAAACTTTGACACAGTTTGATACTTGGATATTGGTGTTCCTTGCCAAAGACCAGGGAAATCCTACAATTGTAGTAAATATTTATCTTAAACAAAATAAGAATAATTAAATGGCACCTTCATTGCTATATTCTATTCAATTATGCTGACTATTAACTAATTGCTGACTCAGTCCATTTACATGTTAATAAATGTCTGTGTTTAAGGTCCTCCTTGGTTAATTTTCTAGGTTTAATGATACGGAATTGCTGGTCTTCTTTTCCCCCATGAACTCATTGTTTTTGCTTAATTCCTTGACCTCCTGCTGGCACGCATGGATGTGGGTGGTAGAGACCTGCCCCTGGCCATGACACGCGGTGGGTCCGAGCTGGGGCCTAGCCGGCGAGATGGAGCGCAAGGGTCCAGATGGTGCACGATCCCATGAACCGCTGAGCGCGAAGCGCGCGGGAGGGTGTTAGGGATATTTAGTGGGATGTGTTTGACAAGGTGTTTCCTTATTTAAAGGGGAGGGGAGGAAAAGGCAGATGGTGTGGCTGTTTCTAATGACATTCCCTGGCTGGGTTTTTTAACAGCAGACATGAGAGGGGGCATAAGCACCTGACGCGCCTGTCTGCTTGGATGCTGGGAGAGAAGGAACGCTGACAAAACAGGTCCCACCGCCACCCCATTACCTGTTCTGCTTATTTAATATGCCAGGGTGCCTGGTGAGGCTGATGGAAGGGTCTGTGCTGGGCCAAAGTCCCCAGAGCCACTGGTGCAGTGTTTACCATGTCGCTTCGTCACATCACAGCCTCACAGCTTGGGGGAAAGAGCACTTTCCCAGAGCCCCACCAGCCCTGTTTTGCTTCTCTGCACCCCTCTCCCTCTAGCCTCATCCTGTCTTATTTTCCTGCTCTCTGAGCTCTCTTTCTGCCGAGGTTGCTGTGCTGTCACTGCCAGCACTGTGCAGATCTGTCCCACTGCAGGCTGGAGCTGCTGCCTGCCCAGTGGCCTCCTGGAAACACCTGGGGCAATGCTCTGGTGGGAGGAGGGATGTTGCCAGTGGTGTTTTCCTCTTGGAGGCTTTTAAGCACGCTACAATCAGAAGTGGTCTGATATTTTTTTATGCTTAGGAGCTTCTATTAAAATAGAATGCTAAATGCTAAATGCCAAATTTCCTAAATGGGCAGATAATTGTTCCATGACGGAGAGCAAACAAATGCACAGGGATGTCCTCTGCTTTAAATGTATGCTGCACTGAACTCTTGGTCAGATAAATTTCTAATTAATTTGCTTATGCAAGACATGGAACAAAAGCTCTGATTATATATTAGAGCAAGAGGTGCAATAATATCTTCCTCCATGCTTCCACATTATCTTATTTCTTGCCTGCAAAGGGACTCTGGGGTGGCCGTCCTGGGGGCGATGCCACGGCAAGCCCCAGTGGGAGTTACCGAAGAATCCTGACCCCCTCAGCATGCCAGGGGCTGGGACAGCGCCCGCCCCGCCGGCCGCCTG
>NW_005054298.1:25942757-25966669 GCF_000277835.1 Geospiza fortis | reverse complement strand
CGCGCCGGGGCCGGCGGGGCGGGTGTGGAAGCGGTGCCAGGCGGGCAGGCGGGCAGCGCAGAGCTGCGACTGGCACTTTATGCTAATGGCTCAGCCATTATTTATTCCTTTGGAATTCATTACAGTCGCATTATTTGCGATCGGCTCATTTAGTGTCACGAATGCATCCGTAGGATTTTTTTATTGTGACCTAATTAATAATGAATGATTCTGTTTGGGAGCGCCGCCGTACGCGGGGTTTCAAGGCAGGCGCAGGAGTCACAGCGAACGCCGCTCGGCTGCTCCGTGCGGTGACAAACGCGCCAGCAAACGCTGCTCAGCCGCACGGGCAGGGGCCGGGCTCGGGCTCTGCAGGCTCCGCACAGCTCACCCTGCGGCCAGCCGCCCTCAGTCCCGGCGTCCTGGGCAGCTGCAGCTCCCGCTTTCGCTCTATTCAGAGTACTTTTTTTTTTTTTCTTTTTTTTTTTTTTTTTTGGCGGCAGCAGATCAGAGCTGACTCTCCTACCAAACCAAAGTTGAGCACCGACCTTGTCTAAAGCAGGAAAAAACTTCAACAGTATTTTGGGAAAATTCTGTCTCAGATTTCGTTGACCAGTAATATATTTGGGTATTGTAAAGCTGCACAGGAAGAGATGATTTTCATTGACAGAAAATCTTCACTATTTTCTTTGAACATGGTATTAAAAAACCCCAAAAACCAAAACAAACCAAACAAACAAAAACTTCACCTTTTTTACATAAAATTTCCAGCAATACATAAAAAGCAATTCTGTTTGAAAGCACTGAAGTGACATCGACTTCTCTAATTTTTTCCCTCCTCAAGAACCTTGGCAATACCCAAAAGACTATAGTCTCTTTTTTCCCAAGGAAGTTCTCACCCAAGTCTTTTGCCAAGACCTACTTTTATGTGAACCCATGCCATCCATCAGCTCCATTTCACACTGACCTTGAGCCTGGGTAAATGTGGCACCACAACATGGAAATGGCTTCATCCTTCCCTACTCAACACCTCCTTGCTAAAAATGGCTCAGTTCAGCAGCAGGGATGTCAGTTCACACTGATATCTGGGCTAAGTTTGTTCCTGGAGGAGTGGTGCAGGGAAGTCCCTGTCCCCATCTCAGCTGAGCAGGTTGATCTGCACCATATTTTTTTTATTTCCAAAAGTCACATCATTTCAAATCTCCCTTGCGGAGCAACAAGCAAACTTTAAAAACATTTCTGAAAGCCTATAAATAGTTATAATTATATAAATAATATTTTTGTGACTGCAAACCCACTCCTCTGTTTCCCACAAGTACAACTTGGGGGGACTGTAAAAAGGCAGCATGGCAGCTCTGGGTCCAGAGAACATTTACTGCAGCATTCCAGGGGCTCATCTCCCTCCGGGGTGGTGGGAGCTGGGCAGAGCCAAGGTGGTGGCTGCCAGCTTGGATTGGGTTTTGCAGCAGGAGCTGTGCTGCTCCCAGCACCCTGGCAGGCAGCACCCAGACCCACACGGCAGGGAAAAGCCCACCCGTGAGCTTCATACCTTTGGCACAAGTACTGTAGACAACTTCATTTCAGATTTTTAAGGCTAAACCAATTCTCTTGTTTCATTTTGTTACAATGAATACCTACAATTCCAGTAATCAACCTGTACTAACAGCAAAAACTGTGTCTAGTGGTGGACTAATTTACAGATATAGCTAAAGTTGTGACATGCTATGAATTTTCCTTTATGTAGCCATTGTTGCCTACATTCTGAGAGAATGATTCTCTTGCTCATCCCTCCTGAGAGTTTCAGGTTGGCATAAGACCCTAAATCCTTTATGAACAGCTGTGAGACAAACACTTGAAGTACTTGCTAACATCAAGTCATAGAATACCTTGCACTAGTACTTCAGGAGCGAATTTCCTAAAAAAACAAGAGAAAAGGTTTTTTAGGAAAGCAAAAGAGGATTGTTAGAAATCTGTATTTTGCTCGTGGTGTGACATTTTAAATAGCAAGGGGAAGGGCTCCTCACCCACTCCCTTTGCAAAGCCTCCTGACAGTGCCATGCCACTGCCAGGTGGGAAGTCCTGGGCAAGCAGGATCCCCTGCCTGTGCTGGTGCATGCTGCTGCAGGGCTGGATTCTTCCCACTGATTGCTATTGGTTTTAGGTCCTTGCAGAGAAAATTACTGCACCAAAATCCTTTTAGGACTACGAGTGTAGTCCTTTTGTGTCAGGCCTTTTGTGTCAGAAAGTGCATAGTGGAAACTCCTAAGTTAGGACATGCCTGTGCAGCTTGCTGTGTTTGGCCATCTGATTCTTCTCAGGTATAGTCACTTAGGACAGTCCCACAGCAGCATTTTTATGTAGAAGACATGGGTGCACAGAGATTTTCAAGGAAAGAAAGAAATAACTGGAGGCCTGAATCTTTCCTTCAGTGCATGGGGAGGTGAAGGAAGTTGTTAGGAGCATCATTGTCCCACCAGTGCACACAAGAGCTGCCTGTCCCCACCACGGAGGTGACAAAAAGCTGTGTGACAACATCTCTCTCTCAGGGACATCACAAAACTAAAATGTGTGTAATAAGGTGCCTTCAAAGCCTCAGAAGGAAACCACCAAGCACGGTCACTGTAGAGGCTGCTACCTCTCTGAGAACACAGCGTCCAAAGCTCAGGAGCTCCCCTCCAGTGGGGCCACCTGAAGGGCTGCACATCACCTGTTCCTTTGTTTTTTCCAAACAGAAAGAAGCTACTCTGGCTGGTGTGCAAAATCACATAACATATACACTTCCTAGCAAAGATGTCAAGTGATGTTTTTTTGTTGTGCATATATAGGTACACACCTACCTCTCTCCACACCCATTTCATTACTTTATTGGCAAGTACCTGGAGCTGGGTGTGTGGGGAGTACGTGTGTTTTGTTTGCTTGTGTGATCACTGCAGAGAAATCCACATTAAAGAGGGAATTGGAGACTGTGTTTCTCTAGCTGAAATCCAGCTTAATTTTAGAGCAAATACTGCTACCAAAAGCTCTGCCAGAGTCTGCATTGCACAACTCCAGGCAGCATCTTTTACAAAACAATTATATTTTTTCTAGATGTAGTGAAAGCCTTGAAAAAAGTTTACTTGATGTCTAACCAAGCAATGCTGCATCTTCCGATTTGAAGGAGAGCTCAGAAAGTTAGTTTTTTATTATTCTTCATTTAAGTATTATTTTTTAATTGCAGCGTATTAAACATAAAATCTGGTACAATCTTTAAAAATAAATAGGACCTAACTATAAATGGGCCCTGTTGTGTTTTTATCTTTGACAAGCAAGTAATTGCTTCTCAAATTTATCAGTTTGTTTATGCAAAAACCATTTACCAAGCCTAGCTCAAAAGCATCAATTTCATCATTATCATCTTATTAATTTAGCCAAGCTATAACACAGCTGATTATTCCTGAGTAATATCCTCTGCAGCACATCATGTGTGGCAAAACCATCTGTACAGTACCTATTTAATAAATAAACCCTCGGCTAAATGTCTCTGTTTATTGAGAACTAATGTTTATAGAAAATATAATGGAACTCAATAAATAACTCAGCTTCATCAACCTGCATATGAATCAGTATGAAGAACGCTGACATCATCACCTTTCAAGTACCAGAGAAAGCAAAATTACCCAAAAGAGCTATAGAGTCAATATTAAGGCATTAAAACTGCAATGAAGGCATATTAATGCTTAAAACTTCATTGTTGGCAGTAGAATTGCCACCACGGACATATTTTATAACTCTAAGAATACTTAGGCTTTATGACTGTTTCTTTGTTGAGTGCCTTGCACTTAATGTAGTTTTCCACTTTAAATAAAAAAAACCCTCAAGATCTTAAAAAAAAAAAAGAGGAAAAAGAAAATTGCTGATTCCAAGCATTCATTTTTAAAATAATGCAAACTGCTGATTCCAATTGTTCGGATGGAGGAAAAAGCAAACTTATTTAACTCTATGCTTCCTGAGCTCCTGTCAGCAGGCATGGGGTGTGCCGAGGTGAAAATTGCTCAGCAGCATTGCACAAAGATTACAGAGCAGTCCATGCACAGGCTAAGACATTATTAATAGAATTCCTGGGTTTAGGGGAAAGAAAAATGAATAGAGTTGCGGCAGACATTGGGATACTTATTGATTGCTGGTTGTTCCTACAACAGCAGCTCTCACTTGTTTATTTGATTTGGTGCTTTACAACTGCTTCTCTGCCACAAATCAGGCATTTAAAACATATCTCTACACCATCAGCAAATAGTAACAGATTAATTTCTTACAGCTCCTTTCCTGGGGCCCTCTGAGAGCTATTTTTCTTTGTTTATATTTTGCTGTCTTTATTTCTGAGGAACATCACTCCGTGCATGCAATTTAAGCAAGGGCACTGCAAGGCTGCAGGCATGGGTGGACATCCAGTCAGCATCACCTACTGCAGTCCCCCCAGGTGCCTCCAACAGGTTGCAACTCCATAGGATACAGCTCTCTCCTTGATGAATGCAAAGTCCCGTGACACTGCGTCAGTAACGCAGCGGCTCCAGCTCTTGTGAGTGATCAAGGACACAGTGCACATTCCTGCGACTCCTCGCAGCATTTCCCTGCCTGCAGGCAGGGCCACCCTCCCCAGGGTCCCTTCTGGTGGGAGAGAAGGGATCAGAGGGACCAAGTGTAAAGCACAGAAAACATATTTCATAATCCCCTCATTAGCGCACACGTGATGGGAAACACTCAAGGGTGTGAATATTTTTAACACTGTATGTGTTTACATAAAAAATGTGATTTACACAAATCTTCCTTTGCTACGCTGTATAAACGTGCTACATGGATTAGAACTGGTCCCTCATGCCTTCCAGGGAGAGACAGGAAAGGGACACTGAGATCTGAAAAACCTTCTGCTTTGCTTCAAGTGTCCAAAATGACTTGGAAAAAAAAAAAGAAAAAGTGAATGTGCTTCTGAGTTATGAAAAAAAAATACCATTTCAATTCTTGGAATGTTTTGATCAGATAACTGGAGAAACAAAGGAATAAGCAAAAAATCCCTAATGACTACAAATGAAAAAATTTGAGAGATTTTTCTCCAGTATTAGATAAACTGGGGGAGCCCCCAGCCATCTCTCTCAGCTTGCAGACTGCTGTGACACCCTGAGATCCAGCTGTTCCCCAGTGTGGGGGCCTGGACTTGGGATGAATTCACACCTCACACCCTACAGGCATCAGGAATCAGCGGCACATCCCGCTGCAGCCGCCTTTGTTGACTGTCATTCAGAGAGGGTTTTTGGGGAGCAGTTGTTGGCCCCTCAGCCTGGGGGACTGCTGCTGGGCAGCAGAGACAAATCCCCGCACACTGGCCACCTGCAGCCCCCGGGTCCACTTTTCTGAAGGACTTCCAAGCTGGCAAAGGGCAGGAGCATCACCAGTCGGATCACCACCAGTCAGAGCATCACCGGTTGGATCGTGCTGATCTCTGCTAGTGACAAGGCTGACGGAAACAAGCTGGGTGCAATCCCACATTAAATCATCACGTCCGAGCATCTCAGGCACTCTGCAAGTGCCTTGAGTTTCTCCCATTCTCCTCAACTTATGTTGCACATATGCAGCTCTTGTTTGCCTTCCTGAATAAAATAGCAGATCCACAGCGCTTCGCCGCCTAATGAAACTGAACATATTTAGAACATATGTGAGCCCGCTCGTTGCGAAAAGAACCATTTGTGGTTAACGAAGAAAGTATTCATGGTTTTGCTGCTAATTGCAGGGCGGGCTGCATTTTCTTTCTGAGGGAAGAAAAAGGTAGCGCTGCAGTTGGAAGCACACAATAGAAGCATGGCGCCTTTTTTTTTTTTTGCTGACTTTTGATGCCTTTGGATAAGCAAATCGATCCATGGGGCAAGCACATGGATGGGGGAAAAATATCATTGATAATCCTTATGTGGTTGTTCATCAGCTGAAAACCCATATGTTTCTTTTAATTATTATTCACACTGCACATGAAAAAATGGGATATTTTCTTCCTCAAAGTCGATGGAGGTTTGCCATCTATTATAATCTAGCAGGATCTGCCAGAGCTGGAGACTGGCAGTTCCCAGCGACTCCCAGATAGCAGCACTGCCTACCACAGCCTCATGACCAGGGCTCTGCCATGGCTCAGGGGCCAAGAGAGTTTTCCTCCTCTCCCAGCTTCCAAGATGCTATTTCTTGGCCTTTAACGTTTGCTGGGAACTCAAATTGATCATGAGAAATGTCATGAATGCAATACATTAGAAATTTACTGAAAGTATAATGCATTATTATTAATCACCATGTTTCAACCTACTGCTCTGTGGCAGGCACCAAATCTCCGCTAATTCTGGAGTATTGTATCAACACTAGCTGTTATAATTTTTTTAATATTAATTAATTGAAGTGTCTTATCTTACCCTGCCCTCAAAATTACCCCTGAAGCCTCCCTTTGCTTCTCAATAGAAATAATGAATTTTTTTCTTCCAAAAAGAGAATTAAAATGGTGATTAATATCTCCTTCAGAAGTATAAACTGCTACATCTTCATATTATGAAATGTGAAGAAAATATTTTGTTGCTAACTTTACCAGATTCAGAAATTCATCATAATCTGTGGCTTGAGAATACATTAGTAAGTGAACAAACTGATACAGAATGATCACAGAACTGGCAAGTCCCAAATGAACCCTAAATTAGAAGCGCATAAACCATCAATGCACTTGAAGGGACCAATAAGAGTTTTAGCAGGGAGAAATCAGGATCAAAATATGAGATAAATGCTGCAGGGCAGAATATACAATTTTAAAGGCTTATTCATGTGTTATACAGAAAGCTGAGCTGATGTTACACAGTCAGTGCTTATGTATCTGTCTGAGTGGGAGGCTGACAATTTAATTCAGAAAAAGAATTTAGGTTTTGAATGAGTTTGCATGCGTACAGAGAGTTGAAGCACTGAGGAAAAGGGCCTGGTTCCTAATGAACGAGTGTTTCAGACAGCTAAAGTTTTAATACATGGTTTTGGTGTTCCTGGCTGCTGGCAAGACTGGAGTTGCTGTAGAGGGTCATATGGCATGCTGGGACCAAGACTAGCACCATGGCAGCCTTGGGATGCAGGTGATGGCATTTCATCCAGTTGTGTGAGGCTTCTGCCACAGCCATTGGATTTATGGCAATGAACATGTTCCTGAAGGGCGCCTTAACTGACAAAATCCTGGCGGCTGCAGGTGAATAAGCTGCACAGTGAAGGGAGAGGGAGCAACTGAGATAAAAAATACAGCCAAGAGACTAATTTTTGCCTCTAATATTTTATGAAGAGTAAAGTTTCCCTTTATAGCTGCCTGGCTGCTCTTAAAGAGTACCCAAAAGGGAAATATTCCTGATTATGTCCTCCTGCCCCACTGCTCTGACAGTCACACATCGGTCTGCAGATCAAAACCAAACTAATGTGAATGACTTAAAATAAAGTACACTCTTTTGGGTGTTCATAAATAGTTATTTAGGGTGTGTTATCACTGAGACTATGAGCATGCCATGTAGCAACACCATGGCAAAGTATAGCCAGTGTAGAAAAAAGTTTAGGGCTTGGCCTGGAGTAAAACTACCAACAGGACACTGCTGGTGGGGAAAACCTGGCTGAGGGGAAAACTGGGCTCTCCTTTGCTTTTCAGAGGGACATGAAAAACCAATATGCTTGTGCTTGGTACAATAACCTTACTGCAGCTGAGAAAGAAGGTAAGGAGATCATTGGAGAGAGATAATTGTAATGAAGCAAGACCAACACAGCAGCCTTCGGGCAGCTGAAGCTCTCTGACCATCAGCGTGTCCTGCCAGGCTCTCATCCCCGGCTGCTCCTCACCCCGATCACTGACCAAGGCAGTAGGGAGCGCCGTGCCACCATCACAGCCTGCGGACTAAAATAGCCTCAGCAAGGCTGTTAAGAAACTAAATTACATCCTTGGTGTCTGCTGACTTCCAGAGGGCTGGTTCTGTTTACAGGATGGGCAAGAGCCAGGGGACTCAGCTCAGCAAGAATAGAAACCCCTCCATTACTGTGAGGCCGGACAACAGATGGCAGGAAGGTCACGGGCTGGGTTTGTAACCACAGGGCAGCCAAATGCTGACCTGGTCTTCGGGGACATACAGGCTTGGCCAGCAATTCCCTAATCTTCCTGTCACAGGGGGCATTTTGGGTGCACTGCTCTCCACCACCTCACTGATGACACAGTGGCTTGGGGCACCTGGGGTGCAGGTGGCCCACAAGGTTGTCAGCATCCACCCACGCTCCAGCAGGCGAGAGACAGGGAGCCTGAGAGGTCAGGAACCGGGCCCTCTGGGCTATTTCAGGTTCGTGATTGCAGGTTGTGGCTTTTACTCCCCTCTGCCATTTGACTCAAATGTGGTCTGATGGTGAGAGCAGCCAAGGGTGAGGAAGGGCTGTGAGGTTGCTCTGGGGTCAGGCTCATTTGCAGTGCTAAGAGCCACCAATGACATCACCGGGAAGGTGAATGGTTATCTGCCACCTTGACATCAAACAGAATGGTGCTGCTCAGTGCTGCTTCTGCTGGGGCTGCCTGGACCAACACATCCCATCACTGCTTTCCCCCTTTCCATAGACACCTTGCAGCTGAGGCTCCTGGTTCACCCAAAGCTTGATTAATTCAGCTGGGTCTTTCAGCCCTTATGTACCTCCTGACCAAGGCGCTTCTAGCTAACAACAGCAGTAATTTTGAGTTCCTGAGTGCAAGACCATGGCACTTCCTTCCAGCCAGCCCCCTGACTTTGGCCATCCAGCTGTTCCAGTACCACATTCCACTCTGTCCACCCCAGCAAATTTCATGGGACATTACCACATTTGTGTCAAGGTAAATGGCTAAAGTACAGACACAGTCTAGTCCCAAGAAGGATGCTTAAAAAACCAAGCAAGTAACTACCCTCATGCCACATACCCCTTTGAAACATATGAAGTCACTGTCTCTGCCAGCATGGATGTGGGGATTACTGCCTCTGTGTGGTGCTGCCCATCAGCTCTCACTCCCTGATTCCCCTCCTGCCTGAAGCACCACCCTACCAGGAAAAACAGGGGCAATTGTTTTTGGGCCACTCCAAAACTACTTTTAATTTTTAGTGCAATGTGCCCTTGCTTTTCTCCCTCTCTTTTTCTTTTTCTTTATTCTTATAAAGAATTGTGGTTTGTTTTATTTTCCTTTGCAAAGTCTATTGCAGCTTCAACAGGAGAAGCTTCTCTTGCCTTTTGCATGATGCTTCATAAAAGACAGCAGCTCTGCCTCTTGAACGTGGAGTGAGCCAGAGAGCTTTATTTCTGAGGTGCCTCAGTAATAATGCACACACCATCCTCCACAAATAAGAAAATAATGTCATTGCCAGGTTAACTGTTGCTTGAGAAACACAGAAGCTCTGCTCCTGGAAGCAGCTGTTCTCTGTTTGATGGAGGAGCACACAGGTCACTGTGGCAAACCAAACGGAACTGCCAGGCTGCAGCTTTGCTGGGGAGCTGCAGCAGCGCAGAGGGCAGCCCTCCTGCCTGGCTCCTGCTGGAGCAGAGGGATCTGCCATCAGCTCCCTCTTCCTGGCAGGTATCTGGGATGCCCAGGCTGTGACAGGGGTGCACTGCAGCCCAGCCCTGTGGGGTGCCTTACAGCCCAGGGCTGCTGAGCTCCAGTAAGGGTGTTACATTCTGACCCACAATCACCCATTTAGCTTCTGCCCCATTGGCAAAATTGATTTCCATGGAAAACAATAGGCTCCTCTGCTTGGCAAAAGTAGAAATCGCTCCTATTGAAAGGCACTTGACAGGAGTGTAAATAAATATAGATACCTTGAAACAGAAACATTGGAGGAAGGTTAATTTCTGAAATCTGTAACTCAGATGTCAGATCAGATTTGAGAATAGTGAAGAACATAAGCAAGCAGATGAGAAGAACATGATTAATGAAAATTAATTAACTATGTAAGAGGGGCTTTTACTATCTGAAAGACTAAACCAGGTGAGCAGACCCCTGCCAGGTGCTCTTGCAAGGGCAGCCAGGTAGGAATCAAGGGCGGCTGGGGCCAGATCCCCTTTCCCCTTCCCTCAGGACAGAGGAACTGTGGCAGGTACCTCAGCAGGGATGGACCAGGCTCATGCCCTGCCCTGGGATTCTGGGAGGGCTGCTGGCTCCCAGAGCATGTGGCTGACACCTGCCTGGGGGTTCTCCCTCCAGCCCCTCTGCTCTAGCACCAGCTACTCACCAACACAGCCAGCCCTCCTCTCCAGCCTCAGTCCCAGCTCACACCAGAGCAGCACAGCTGCAGCCAGACAGAAAGCAAGTGTCCCTCAGTGCAGGAAGGTGGTTAAAAACATGATCTAAATCTCTAACTCTGCACAGCCATCTCCTCTCCTCTGTGGCCCCGGGTGCCTTGGGGCGCTGCGGGATGGCCTCGGGGCTGCTCCCCACGCCGGGTCCCTGCTGCAACACGGGGGCCTGGCCTGGCCAGGGCAGCACGGGCCGTGGGCTGACCCTGCTGGGATGTGGCACAGCACGGCCACAGCACACCCACTGGATGGGGCAAGAGCTGTGCTGTGCTGCAGTTGGGTTTCCCTCATCCTGCAGCTATAATTAGATTTCTCAGTGTTAATATGTTGAATTAAACACCTACTTCTGGGAGGGGAGGAAAACAGAGGGTTGTATTTTTTTTTCCCCTGCAAGTAAGCAATTTGCTGCATGCTGTAATTTGTCTGCATGCTGTCCCTTTTTTTGGGACACATGTAATTTTGCTTTGATGAATGACACACATTAGTGATAGCCCTCCTTGCCGGCCAGGCAAGTAGGCACTGACAGCCCGCGGGACGCTTACAAAGAAACTTTGTCAGCAACCGCAGGAGCCACAGCCTTTCCAAGGAAAACAAGCTGGGAGAATGGGGTTACTGAGGGACCATGCTGATGGCAGGTCACCAGTGATGCTCTGCAGATGAGGAAACCCAAAGGGCATCAGCATCCCAGCAAGTCATGATTTTGATGGGATTTACCCCACAGCCCCTGTTTTTGTGTCAAAGACGAGGAATGGCAGCAGGGAGATGCTGGGGGAGTGGCGTCTCAGCAGAGGCAGGCTCCTGAAGGGGAGGACGCTCAGGGAGCAGAGCGATGGCAGCCAGAGGGGGCCAACCCCCTGGCAGGCGTCCCTTTCCCCTGAGTCTGCCCCATAAGGGCTGCCATACGGGCAGCAGATCAAGCACTTGCCATATCCCTCCTAACAGGGGCCGGTGCAGGGGCGGCAGGAGCCAGAAGCAGTGTTTGCTGCACAGCCTGCCAGTGAATTCGTGACTCTCATCCAAGCACTGCAGAAGCGACTGGCAGTGGGGGAAAGACCTTATGGCATGCAACAATATTTGGAAAACATTTTTTTTTTAAACCTCAGGGAAGAGAAGACTAAACATCTGAGTTTTCTGTTAATAGGCTCTCTTAAACAATGAGCTCCAGCTCTTCTGACACTGGTGTGCTGCATGGGATGGCCTTTCCTCACTGAAACTGAGCCCAGGGCCTTGGTCACTGAAGCAGGAGTCAAAGGCATATGGACGTCAGTGCTGCTGGTGGAGTATTGCTGCCTCTCTAGCTGTTTAAAATGCTGAGAGGAAACCGTGTATTTATTCTTAAGGGAACTAAAGTATAAATGATGCAGAGACACTGCCTGAGCATGGGTTCAGTGCACACCAGGAATTGAGGAGGGATTCCTGCACCCATGGGATGCTTTGCTCCCAAGCTCCCTTCAACCAGAGCACAATTTTGACCAGGAATTGAGGAGGGATTCCTACACTCATGGGATGTTTTGCTCCCAAGCTCCCTTCAACCAGAGCACAATTTTGACCCCCTGACTGAAGGAAATAGGCTCTCCTTAAGTACAACAAGAGACTCAAGTATGAGCAATTCCTTGCCAAGTGGAGATGATCATCTCTCCGTCACTCAGTTTTAAGGAGAGCTGGCTGTTCTCTCTGAGAGCCTCTCACATCATGGTTATCAGTGCTGGAGTGCACTTAACCTCTCCCAAACAAAGCCAGCCTGGATCAAGATGGGCTCTTCAGCAAGGGTCACTTGTCCCCCAGTTCATGCCACTGCTACCAAGCTGCCAGGTAGCATGAGTTAGTGCATTGTGAACTCACCACAGCCTTCACTTATTTGGTAAAATGAAAGATACTGAATCAAAGATCCACAGTTCCTTGCTCTGTCACTTAATTTTGTAAAAGTGAGTCTTACAAAGATAGAGGAAAAAAAACACTTTAAAGTCAGAATACAGAGTTGGTTCACAGCTTGTGAGAAAGTTTGACATCTGAAAGCAGGACCTGACCCAATTTGCTGAGAGGTTCCTGCTGCAGGCAGAGTCTGCAGGGTGAGTCCTGCTGCCAGCACCTTTGTGAAAGTCCATCCTCCCACCATGGTCTTCTTCCTTTTGATGTTTCCCAAGCTGATAACTAGGCCTGTGCAGTGCCCTGTATGGCACGTGGGCTGCTCCTACAGCCAAAAATGGCCGGCTCAGATCCCACAAGACCACAGCTGGGCAGGAGGGCAGGCAGCTGCTGCTCACCTGCAGCCAGGGTGTGAGCAGGACACACGTCCCCAAAAACATGCTCTGCCATGTGCAGATCTGTGATGATGTGTGCTGGAGCAGCTGCTGTCAGGGCACAGACAAAGCATTTTGGGTGCAGAGCAGGGGGGGACTGCAAGAAGCAGGGAGAACTGGAGACAAAACTCCACTGGACCAGCTGGATGCAGCCACCTGTGCATCACCACACTGGCGGCAGGAGGGCACTGCCAGCACTGTGAGATAACAGGGCCCAGGCTCTCCAGAGGGGTGGGTGGTTTGGGATGATTGAGTCTGCAGAGTTTCTAAAGCCCTCAGGGATCAGACCTGCTGTCCCAAGGGCAGGGGGCAGTGCAGACATTGCAGGGGTACAGTGCCAGGGCCCACGGGAACAGGAAACCTGGGCAGCACATAAACAAATCCCATTCAGCTCCAGGGTAAATGCAAGCTGAAAAACATCTGGGGAAAACTAATCCAAAACACATATGGTTTTTCTTTGCCCAAGTGATCAGGAAGACGTGTTCATTCCAAGTAACGGTGTCCGTGTAGGGCCTTGTGCCCTCGCCTGGCTGCTGCAGCCTGGGCAGAGGGACCAGCCACCACTGAGGAGGTCACAGGAGAGCCCACATGGCCTAAAATGACAGAAGTGTTCATGGGGACACCACAGCAGCAGCTCTGGGGGTCAGAGGAGCCTTGCAGCTGTGAGCACTTTGGGGCAGAATAGAAATACTGCTGTGATTTCTTAGCAGTGTCTTTGTACCATCAAAAAACAAGGGGAAGGGGCTCCTCATGCAGGGCCCAGGCAAAAGCATCGGAAGAAGAGAGGGCTGATAACCCAAAGTGTTTACAATCCCAATGATGACATATAAAACTGCCAGTATTCAACAAATCTGGTTGATATCATTCCTTCCCCCTCAGGCAAGAAGGAAACCAGCTCTTTAAGACAGGACGCCTCTATGCAGCCAAACATAACACCCGTTCTTGTGCAAAGCTTTGCAGGAAAAGATTAAAACATCCTGTTGTTTTCCAAGCCTGCTCCAAGCCCCCTCCCTGAACAACCACAGTACTGGGCGGCATCCTGGTGGGGATCTGGGCATGAGGGGAAGGGAGAAGCAGGAGACCCCTCAGTCTTCCCATAAACTCAGCTCAATGAGGGTGGGGTCTGGGTGGTCTGCAGGCTGCACAGGGCAGCCTGGCACTCCGTGAGCTGCCTGGCCTTACAGCGCAGAAGTGAAGGTCCATATTTGGTAGCAGATACACACAGAATTTCTTTAGTAGGAAGAGAAGATTACAGTAGTGTCAGCCAAAAGCTGTGTTTAGATGTTCCACAGGTAGCATGGCAGCAGCATGAACATGTCAGTTACCCAGGCCCATTATTTCCCAGCCAAGCTCAGCCCATGATTTTGTCCTTCACTCTTGTTCACATGTGGGTGCCTCACCACAGCACTTCTTAGATCCTTCTGCATAAAAATTCTAATTTTAAAATATTTCGAGCTCCACTCTGGAAAATCTGAAAAATTTTCACCATTAAAAATGTGATGGAACTCAGCAAGTTTATGTTTTTCCCAGCCACTGTGCACAAGACCTGCAGTATGAGATGAGCTGAGGGCAAGAACTTTAATTGGCTGAAATTGATTTAAAGCTGTAGGAGAAAATCTGACTACAAATGTGACCATATCTGATAAACTACAAATGCTTATTTGCCTCAATTTCTTCATATCACCAGTCTCTGAGTAAAACCTGGTGCTTGCTGCACCCAAGGACAGAAGTGCCAGAGGATCCTCATGGTGTGGCGGTGGCACTGGGCCAGTGGCACAGAGCTGTGCTCAGGCAATGGGCTGCACTGGCGGCATCAGACTGCAGGAAAGACCAATCAGAAGGACAGCAGGCAACTCCCACACGTTTCTCTCTACCTCTTTGGATTAAAGGGTTGGGACGGAAAGAGAAGACACCAGCTGGTGGGGGGGTGTCATGCTTTGCTGGGATCATGCCCAGCACTTGGCTCCTCTGTTGGGGCACCAATGCCCAGTGGGCAGGAGCAGAGACTGCCTCCTTCTTCTTCACTTTCCCACAGTTTGGCAATGCAGGTTGCCAGAAACATGCCAAGGTGCTCTGTGCCCCCTACCTTCTGCAGCACAGGGGAAAGTAATTTATTTAGCATTGCCAAGATTTAGATATTTACCACCAGCTTGTCTGGCTGGTTGCCTCCAAACATGGAGCCAGAGGGATAGCAGCCTGCAGGGCCTTGTGGTCAGCTTTTGTGAATGGCAAGAAATGCTTCAAGACGATGGAAATAAAAGCATTGTGGGAGCACTGGATGAGAAAGCTGGAGAAGCCCCACATTGTTCCTGAGTCCCTAAAACATCTCCTTGGATAACACAATTGTATTTAAGAACAAGAAATAGAGGGCAAAGATTATTTTGAAGTGTGAAATTAACAGACTCTTCACCTCCCGTCTGGGGAAAACTTTCAAGGCTTCCAAGGATAAAGAAAAGGACCCAAGGACCTGAGCCACCTGTGATCTGCAGACGCCACCGCTCTGCCGATGCTGGAGACCTTGAAGTGAGTAAGCAGGGACTCTCAACACCATCAAGGGACAGGGACGAAGAATCTTTTTACAAAACGCTGAAGTGCCATTGATTGCCAAGACAATGCCTGAAAAAGCTTCATGGCAGGTGGGAAATAATCAAGAGGCGCTGAGGGATCTGCCCCTCCCAGCTCCACAGGACTGGAGAGGGGCCAAGGGCTTCCCTACAGCTTTAGCCCTTGGACACATCATCAGGGAGCTGGGGACAAGCAAAAAAATGGAGCACAGACAGCAGCCATGCACAGTGTACAGCGACTACTCACTGTCCTTGCAGCAGAGAGGGAGGAGAGTGGCTGAGAAATCAATGGGAGAAAGACAGCTTCAAGACTGAACAAGAGTTCATCGGGTATACTGGATAGATCACATATTGGTTGTGGATCTGCAGAGTTTAAATCTGTAGAAAAATATCTGGGAGGTTCACAATTAATCCTTAGATCATCTTGAAAGGAGAACAAAGAGGTATCAATATGGCAGCTTCAGAAATAAAGGTATGTTCCAACAGAAAGGAGGAAGCAGACATCAAAAAGGGATGGATAGATTTTTTAAGTTTGAAGGAATTAGCATCCTGAAAGGCCGACAGATATATACAGAGGTAATACTAAGATAATTCAGCTTTTTATGACTAGTTTGTTGATAGTGTTTAAATATCCTCCTGGCACTGGTTCTCCATCCTAACAAGTTGTCTCAGCTTGTGAGTCCCCAGGTCTGCAGACACTGTCCTGACGCCCCCAGCTCATACTCAGGCTGGTACACAGATACCCTAAACCTGTGGGCAGGGAGGAGACCCAAGTGTGTGACTGCAGCCAGCCCCTGCTCCCCTGCCTGGGAGCACGAGCCAGGGGAGATTGCATCTCCATGCACTAAAAACTTGCTGTATTTTTTTAAAATCATATTCTTCTGAAGTGACTTTACTGAGTGGGACAGAACATTTATCTAGACAGACAACCAAAGCTGCTCCTGCCTTTTCTGCCCCTGCAGGCTGACTTCATGTGTGGATGCCCCCACTGAACTCTTCCAAGACTCAAGCCAGCTTGCCATCTCTGACCATGATACATATCATTCCTAGCACTCCCAGGCTTTGGGCTGTCAAAGATGCTCATTTGCCCCCAAATCCATTCCCACTGATCCCAACAGGATCACAGAGCCCCAATAGACCCTCAACTAGGCATTGTTCAACAGAGCCATTGCAAGAGCCTCATGAACCCAACAGCTCATTGCCAAATGCTTTCAGATAGGACCCAGGTATTTCGGGAGATGCTCAAAGCCAATCAGAGCTGGGTATCAGCAGCTCAGCAGGTATCACTGGATTAACCTTTCCTTACATTAAATGTAAGTGGCTCTCATACCACACTTTGCAAATGGAAAAACATCAAGGGACACCTACATTGCCACAAATCATGAGCTTGCTGGTAGGTGCAGTGAGACTGAGAGGAAGATGAAGTGAAATAACAGTGATAGAATACAAAAATAAAATTAAAATGAAGATGCTTATTTCTATTGCCCAGTGCATTCTGGGATATTTCTTTTTCTTCACGAGATAAAAATTACTTATAATAAAATAAGTGAACCAGCAGATCAGTGCTGTTCTTGCTGTTATAAGACATGGCCTTGCAGCAGGAAGCTGAGCAGGGTTTGGAGCCTCAAGGTGCTGGCTGACAGCTCCTCCTGCTGTGCAGCACAGTGTGCCCCCTCTCTTGACTGGTGTGGGCAATTTTGAGCCATCCCACTGCTTGTCCACTCCAGAAGTGCCCCCAAGAAAATTCTCTGACTGTCTGCCACTGAGTCCCCTGTGTGTGTGATTCCAGCTGGGGTGAAACAGCTGAAAAAACAGAAGTCCTGCAATGGAGTGAAAAACAGCCCTGGGAGGTCATCTAGGGTGAGTGCAGAAACTTTTTTATTGGGAGTGAAAAGCATGAGAGGTAAAGCTAAGTCTGGGAGGACAATGCCATGGGGCATTAGCCAAAAGCTTGCACTTTTTAGGGCAAATAGAGCAGAATCTAAAGCCCTGAAGTCAGTGGAAAGAGTCCCTCTAATTCCAGTGGTCTGTGAACCAGGCACATGCGGATTTGGCTGAAAAAATGTTTCATTTCATAGCGTGGTATGATGGAGTCTCTCACAGTAAGCCTTGATGGTTTGTGGGACAATGGTATTTCAGCTTAAGAGAAGGAGCGCAAAGATCACCATCAAGAGTGGCTTTGACAGACACAACTTCTCTAAACTAATTAGACAAAGAAGAAATGTGGGAGAATGACAGCTACCTCTTAAGATAATAGGAAACCTGTCTCCTTAAATGTGCTGGGGTTTTTCAATGCAGACCAAGCAGGACTATAATCAGAGCAGCAGCGGGTCAAATTTAGGTTCAGTACAGTATAATTCCATTGCAGGGAACATCCAAGAATACTTTGGCAAGCTCAAATACATTGAAATTGCCTTGGCTAGTGGCTTGCAAAATGGCTGTGGAAACTCAGGATAATTAGAGCATTGTGGAGAGGAGAGACAGTAAAATAAAGGGTAGAAGTCAAAAAAAGACAAGCCATTAAAAAAAAAAGGGTTAGAAACATGAAGAAAGTTTCAGAACAGAATAATTGAAGGAGAAGGGCATAGCCAGCAGATTGGAGTCATGTCATTTCTACAACAGGCAAAGGACATGCACACCAAGGAAAAGAAAGACCAACCTTCCGACAAATTGAGATTAATAAATTAATTTTAAAATGCCAAGAAATACACAGCTGGAAATTACACAGGATTTCTGAATGGACTTAAGTTAAAATTCACAGAGGAAGCATGAGAGAAGAGAATAAGTACTTTTGGAAGTAACACTTTGAATTGATCCTTGCCTGTTTTGGCCTAACAGGTAATAAAAAAAAAAAAAATCAGTTATACAAACTGAGAAGCCTTTCACTGAAGCAGCAGCACCTTAGTCAAGTTAGCAACCCTGAGCCCTTTTCAGCAAGGTGCTTGAACCTGTGCCCAAACACATGCATGGCACAGACCATCAACCTCTACAATTATACACTTAGGAGCCCTGTTTAGTACCAGAGCCCTTCTTATGTGAAACCTGAGATGACTGTACAATGTAAAACACCCAAGCCAACAGGAATTTTGCCAGCAACTACAATGGGATGAGTTCTGCAGGCATCTATTTTACAGAAAGTAGGTGCTGCACTAAAACTGCTGAGGTGATGAGACTTTCCCAGTGCTCCCAATCTCCAGTGTTGTTCATCCTTCTGTAGGAAAGCAACCCACGCACCAGCCCTGTACTTGTGCAGAATGTGCTCCCAGCTCTGCCTTTTACATTCTGGTTTCCCAATCCTGATTTCTACTTGCTATTTGTTTTGTGTTTGAACGTCCAACAAAACATATTTGCATTAGAGTGTGGGTCTACACAAACACAGTAAGAGATGTTTCTCTCCCATACAAACAGAATTATGCTTCTATGTATTACTTACACGTGTATACATAATTTATATGTATACTTACTATAAACACAGAGATGTATATATAACTGTCCTTGTGCAGTTCTGTTTTCCACAGAGGAAACAACTTTTATACCTAATGAGTAATACAATCACCCGTGTTGTTGTGATGAATGATGGAAGCAGGCAGGATAAAGAGTTTGTGAGTGCCTGACTCCAGCCCAGCTCTGTGAGCTGATGGTGGCACCTGGGGCTGTGGGAGCAGGCAGTGCTGTCACCACACCCCGTGTGCCCCAGCCTGAGCAGGGTGGGCTGTCCCTGGGCCCTTGATATGAAGCACAGCTCCCTGCAGAGGCCTGGCAGCCCCCACTCCCCTCTCACCTGCTATCAGTGCATTCCCTCTCTCTGCCTGCACTGGGTAACCAGTCGTGTTTGTTAAGGTTTCTGGGCCTGGTTCTTGGCTGTGTCAACACACAGCTGCAGTGGGATGGAGCAGCATCTCTATATCACAAACAGAAACCTTGGGTCTTGCAGGTTGGTGTTGCTCACTGGCTGACACAGCTATTACAGCATGTTCCTCCTCGTGTCAGCTTTCCTAGAAATTTGCACCACTACCACATTTATTTACTAGTACTAACCTTCACAGGAAAAAAAAAGAAAAAAAAAAGAAACAGCAAGCCAGGACAGTGTTCACTCCCAACTGGGACAGGCAGAGCACATTGCTGCAGATAGGGACCTCTCACAACTCAGGATATGAGAAAGTTGCTAGTTTCCAGAAGTTCACTGATGTTTATTTCAAACCTGGCATTACAAAATTTCCTTAGCTGTCCTCTAACTCAAGTAGCTTTGCCACGGGTGGGAGCAGGCTGCAAAACCAGACTGATGGCCCATCCAGCTTAGATTTCTCTTTTCCTCTGGCCTTACTCTGGTTTTCTGCTCAAAGAGGAGAGCACCAAAGCAAAGAACTTCCCAGAAGAACATAATCTGTGTCCAGTGGCATGACACAGCTAGCATCAACTGTGAAAACCATCACCAAAGAAAGCACTAACTACAGCCACTTTCATTAAATATCCTCTGGATGTAGATGGGAAACTCATGGGCCACAGCCCTGTGCTGGGGGATGAGTCTGTAAGGAGCTAAGCCTTCCTGGAGAAGCGAGGGGTGCAGAGGTTCTGACAGCCCCACTGCCAGCCACCCCTGCCCAGCCATCACAAAATGATCTCTGCCCAAGGGACACCATACCACAGCTGCAGTGCCCCAGCTCAGGCTGTCCTGGGGCTGTTTCTACTCACAGGCTGTGACAGACACAGGAACACAGAAAAATGTTTCTCACTTCCAACCACGACGTGGCTATAGCCCATCCCGAAAGCTTAACATGTTAGCAGGGAGCACGATGAAAATTTCATCAGGCAGCTGTTCCCTGTGGTCCTTGTGGGGACTTGTCCCACTCCAGCAGCCTCCCTCTGCTGTGCTGGCAGGCTCGAGGTCCTGCGACGAATCATTTTAATGTGCAACACGGAAAAAAATACTACCTGGAAATGCCTGGATGTGCAACTCCTGATGCAGTGAGCATCAGCCTCGCTCCCTTTTCATCCTCATAGATGTGCTTCATTATTAACTTTTCATGTGACAACTGTTTGTGCATTAAGAGTGCTTCACAAAACATAAATATTGGAAGTGAGGACTTCTAACAGCCCGTATTAGCAGGTCCAGCCTTTTAAATGATGGGGACTGAGAAAGTGGAACGCAAGTCAGAGAGGTCTGCTCTGACCATCCTACCCTTGTTTTCTGTTCTTCAATTAAACCATTGCTTTTAGCTATTCGTTTTTATCAGTATTATCTAAAACTAGGACAGAGTAAATGAAAATTTATAATTTATAAACAATCTGGGGCAAAAAAAATCACTGAATTATTTATGGCACTTTTGAAATATGTGTTTGTTACTTGTACAAAAATTAGTTGTTAGGTCTTAATCATAGCAGTGCCACAAATATGTTGGAAATTAGGACTTATAAACCTGCTTGTTTGGAAAGAAAAAAGTCCTGTAATTCTACCTACAATTGAAAAACCCAAACCAAACTGATTCTGAATGGTCTAGTCAAACAAGTGCCAATTATTGAATAATTCTCTGACCTAAACAGAAAGTTATTGTATATGGAAAGATTTTTTTTTCCCAGAGAGTGCTTTATACCAGATGCCCTTTTAAATTGTTTTGAATTCTCTGTAGGCAGTAGATAACTAAACCTACAGAATGTAGTAATGGCAAAAAGGAAGCAATCAAGTTGGCCACTTCTAGTTAGGAGTCATGGAAAAGGCATCTGTTCTATATGAATTGCAGACTATAGGAACTTTGACAGGTCATAGACCAGACTTAATTTATTAAACTAAGTTTCTAATATAAACAGTAATTCGTTTCAGGCACTGACACTGAAGGTCTGGATTATGTGAATAAAATATAGACCTCCACTGGCCTCCTGAAAAAAAGGTAGTTTTGCTGCAGAGGAAGAAAATAACTGAGTGTGCTTTAGTAGCGGACATCAGCACTGAGGCCGTGCCCTACATGCACGAAGGGTGCAACTCTCCCTGCAGCTCTGACCCATTCCTGCCTTCCTCCTGTCACACGGGCACAGAGCATCCTTGAGATCAAGGATGGCAGTTGTCAGATGTCTTAGCAAAACTGCAGTCTGAAGTCTTCAGAGAGAAGTTCATTTGCAAACAAAACAATGACTAATAGGATGAATGTTGAGGAAAAAAAGATTGAATGCCTCGATGCTGCGTGCCTGCTGCTTATCCAGAAAGGCTGTTACCCCAGACTGTGCCAGGGCATGGGCTTGTTGGGCACCCACACACACCCAGCCAACCCAGGCAGGATAGGGGACACGATGATGACTGGTGTCTGCAATGTACATGCACATGTGCATACCAAAATAACTTCTTGATGGCAGGTCTGCTGATGCAGAACAACAAATACTGCTATGAAGTACCTGAGCAAAATGAAATATTAAACCATGACTTATGGGAGACCCTCACTTTGTTTGCCCTGTCTTCATCCAGGTCTAAGAGTAGCATGGGCCAGGGGGTCTCAGGCCATGATGTCAGCAAATGTTTATCTTCAAACACTTCAGTAATTCAGGTGAATGCAGGAGGACAATTTCACTGCTTAAAATTAGGCAGGTACCGAAACAATTTCCTGCAGTAAGTTTACATTCATCTCAAATTTCAAGCACTGGCTTTGCTGTAGCTTTGACCAAAAGTTTGGTCATAACTCAGAAATCACACACAACTATTTCCTTATGTCATCAGCCCTCAGCAAAGATCGAGTATGGAAAACCTCAGTTAGGGTTTTTCTGCTGCCAAAAAGGTTATGGATACGAGTAACGAGATGAAAGTGTTTTGCAATGGTGCTGAGCAGTCCACTGCTGTTAGTGAGAATAACAGAGCAAAGTTTCTGATAGCCAGAGTGTGAAAGCAGCTGCCCAGCCTCCTCTCCAAAAGCCAAAGGCAGGCTCCCTGTTGCCCCACACTGCAGCAGGAAGCGAGAGGGGTGGCTTTTGTGCAGCACTTTGCTCAGGCTGAACCCGCTGTGTTGCCAACCCCAGCTAATTGTTTGATTCCCCATCTCATTTGCCTGAGAACGACTGAGAATGCGAGACAGCGTAGGGTCTATAAAATCATTAATTGAATTACTAGTGTGGAATAAGTAGTGCATCAATTTGAATTCACCATCATCCCCCTCCTCTCCTCCCCCGTGTTTTAGAGACCAATCCTACTGTTGATATGTGCACAGCTTCAGAAGGAGGCTCAATAAATAGATGTGCTATTCTAGCTAAACAAATTTATTTTTCCAGCTGTTCTACTGAATTAGTAAATTGTAATGTTGACTTCAGACTATCTTCCCCATAAAATATATGCTGGCCTGTATATTTTACTGACACTTCTTTTGTGACACCTCATTAAGGGCTGATCCAATCTGTATCCCATTCCTTTGGAATGATGCTTTGACCCAAATGAGCTTTGGACCAGAATGCAATACTGATTCAGTACCTATATTATATTTTATTGTTGAATCATTAGCAAGATTTTTGTGTGCTCTCTCCCTTTACGTGGTTTTCTAAGAGATTTTAGGACAATAATTGCAGGTACAAGTGGGCCTGGAGTTTTGTGCCAAATGGGCTGTCTGAGCACATGTGGTTTCACTGGCACATACTGAGGACTTCTTGTCTGGGAAGCAATCAGGAATTTTTGTCCAGCCTTGATATGGACAATTCTGTTTATCCTGCCTCTGTGTTCAAATGGACTCAAAAGCTTTTATAAGGTTTGCTTTGCTATAGTTTGGCATCTTCCATTTCATTTACACTAAGGCATAGTAAGCAACAGTGTCACCAGGTCCCAACAGTAGCATAGCAGCATTTTGATTCCAATATAAATGTAAATTAATTCTGGGATACAGTTCAAATTTACCATTTTTCAAGCCAACACACATTTCAGCTGGCAACAACCAGGTGAAGCTGAGCCTGGTAGCCTTTGCCCGACATCTCCATGCAGGGCAGCACAGTCAGGCACTACAATTTTGGGGCTCCTGGGTGGCTTTGTGGAACAATTCCAGCAGGAACAAGTCCACAGATACCCTGTCTCCAGCGTTTACCAACACTGAGCAGAGCCTGGCAGGTTTGCCATCACAGGTGCAGGAAACCCACGTGTTGTGGAGATCTGTTGGCTTAGGCAAACCGTGAGCTTCCTATGAAAAGTGGGTTTGTGGGGTGCTGCTGGGCAGCTCTGTTCCAGACAGCAGCCACCAGGAGCACTTTTCACAGAATCACGGAATATGCTGACTTGGAAGCAAGTGATGATCCTCAAGGATCATCACTCCAACTCCTGGCCTTGCACAGCACCATCCCCAAGAGTCACACCCTGTGCCTGAGAGCATTGTCCAAACTCTTCCTGAGCTCTGTCAGGCTTGGTGCTGTGACCACATCCCTGGGGAGCCCATTCCAGTGCCCAACCACCTTCTGGGTGAAGAATCTTTTCCTAATATCCAACCTAAACTTCCCCTGACAGAACTTCAGGACATTCCCTCATGTCCCGTCACTGGTCACCAGAGAGAAGAGATCAGTGTCTGCTCCTAGACTGAAGCTGCTGCCGTACATGATGCTTGAGAGAAGCAAATGAAGACAAAAATACGTGTTGATATTGCTCCTCCCAGCCTAAGAGGAAAAAATCATGTTTGTTATACGTCAGCAAATGCAGGCATTTGTTCCCATCTTTTAACTTCTTTAAAAGGTTTGGGTTCTCCTAGCACCACCAAAATAGCCTTTGATAACGGGGAAATCAGCCTGAAGCCCAAACACGACG
>NW_005054298.1:25941241-25942673 GCF_000277835.1 Geospiza fortis | reverse complement strand
CGGCGGGAAGGGGCTCCGGAGGGGTCGGGGGAGCGGCCACAGCAGGGAAGGAACCCCAAACAAAACCAGCTCCAAACTTAAAAAACAAAGAAATGAAGAACCAATAACATGCTCTTAATGTCCTGATGCGAGAGGGATCCAATACCATTTCCACATCCATTAAGCAAAGGATTTTGCATGTTCCCTCACAAAGAGTGAGCATTCTCAGCGACTTTCCCTTAAATTAAAATGACAGGTTACTGCTCTAGTGTTGTTAATCTTTTTCTAAAAGCTTAATGTTACTACTTAGTAGTTTACTAATAAATCTGAGAAAATATGTAATGTCATTTTGGTTTAGATATAGATGGATGACTTTTTAGTATTTGTGAAGTTGTAAAACAGGTATTGCCATGGCCCTTGGTGGAGGAAACAGTACTTGCTGTGGTGGCTGTATTCCTTTCTGCCCTGGGGCCACAGTGCATTACACCATTCACATGTTCAAAACTAATTTAATACTCTGTCATATGTATGCCACCAGTAACTGGCTTTCAGCTGTCTTTCATGCAAGTTGTATTTAGGATGGTTGTTAATTTTTGTATACTTGCCATTACTTGATCCTAATTCTCATTATTTTAACCTTCTTTTCACCTGAAAATTTTCTGATCATAATCTTTAGGATTTTATCTTTTTAAGCATAGATCAATGTTCCTGTGATACTGCACTTGATTTTGCTGCTGAACTCTCTCTACTTTGTGGATTTACTGTTTTTAATGCCATACAGGTGTATTCAAATCAGTAGCCAGGATATGACCTTGCCCCTACAGCAGGACAGGCAGCTGCTGGTGCATCTGCCGTTCATTCCCCATGCCCCAGTGAGGTGCTCGCCCTGAGATTCCAGTAGCACTAAGGTCTATCTTTGCCTACTTGGACAAGGCATCCCAGAGAACCAGGGGTCACCAGTAGCCCACAGCACTGGAGGCCACATGCACAACATCCCATCAGCAGAGCAAGGAGAGAGGGCGAGGGCTGCCTGCTGCATTCTGCCACGATGGGTCCCAGTCTTTGGCCACCAGGGCTAGCAGTAAAATCCTGTGGAAAACTCACACAGTCCTAGTTTTGAAGTCAGATGATATTTTTGAAAATCCAGGCTCTCCGAGGTTGGCTTTGGCCATGAGCTCTCCCATCACATTGGGTAAACCAGGAGTAACCCAGTGAGCAGGGTTAGTGTAAAATCAGTATGAGCAAGAGACAAAACACCTGTGACACACCTGAACCAATCCCACAAGGAAGAACACTTGGCCCATAGCACACACCTTTCTGAAGGCATTTTTGCCCAGTTACTGTCACTACAGACAGCAACAGTGTCTTTTAGCTCTCTGCACGGGTGGCACAACCCATTCTGCAGAAATGCAGTGACACTCTGGAGAGAGGAGGCAGCCCCTAAGAGGGAAAG
>NW_005054298.1:25935526-25940990 GCF_000277835.1 Geospiza fortis | reverse complement strand
TCATTTCCATTCTGGTCAGCTCCTGCTGTTGCACGGCAATTGCCCTTTGGAGGGGCTGCAGCCGTGCAGGGATAGGGGGAGCAGAAACACAGACAAGGGGGACCTGCCTGGCTCCCCTGGGGTGGGAACAAGCCCTGAACAGGGGGACAGGAGCCTGGGTCTACTCTGCCCAAGGCCATGCAAGGGCTGGCCCCGTGCTGGGACATCCAGGTGCCAACTGTCTAGGGAACCAGGGCCTGCTTCCCCTTTATGGAGATTTTTTACAAGAAAAGGCCCGGCAGCCCATTTTGTACTTTCTAACACCAGATCCTATCTATATTCTTAGATGCTCCTAAGGCCTCCTAATTATTGCTTCCTGGTCAGTTTTACTTCTCCTTATTAACTTAATAGTTTCTCTTATAAAGCAAAAGCAATTGCAAGCACCCAGAAGCCACCACCAAACCTTCTCATTTAAACCAGAACTTACGATTTTATGCCACTGAACTATGCATTTTTTTGCTGCACAATAGATGGCAGTAGAGAAAAAAGGCTGAGACTAGACAATTTATAATTTGGAATATGCAGATGATTTTTCCCCCCCCGTCAAATCACCGTACAGTATTTGTTGCTTTCTTCTCAACAGAGAGCTTTCCTAGAAAAGGCAGTCTGGGGCGGATGAGGCTCGATGAAATAAAAGATACATGCATGAATAATTAACATATTGGAGGCCTCACTTGAACTTGTTGGCTTACCCAGATGAATGAGTTAACATGTTGGAGATTATTATAAAGAGGGACTATTCTGCTCCAGTAGATCAATTCAGCTGAAAATTATGAAGTATCGACGCACATATAAATATATGCTTGGTACTTAAAAATAATCCTTCCAATAAGTATAGTCATATTGGAGTTCTGCTACGCTGACAGTCGCAGAGACAAGATAAAAAGATTTGGCATGAGTCATTCAGTTTGACTTTTGCACTGAAATGAGATGCAAGCCTGGGAAGTCGCTCTATGTAGGGCAGCCGCCGCGCAGGCGGGCAGCTCCCACCTCCCTGGTTTCGCGGCGCGGGGGAAGAGTGGCGGCAAGAGGAGCAAGAGCACCTCCAACTTCAACACCAAGGCTGCTGGGTGAGCGCACAGGGCTCGCCTGCTGCTCCTTTCCATGCGCAGGGGCTCACTCAGGTGCTGGGGTGGGTGCTCAGTGGGGCATTGCCAGTGGCCACAGAGTCTGCACGGGCACTGGCAGAGATGGATGCAGTCTGACAGCAGCCCTGCACCGAGCAGAAAGCGCCCCTTAACTCTAAATAACCATGGCTTGCCAGCCTTTTTAACTTAACCAGTGCTTTCCATTACTGCCTACTTCTTCGAAGGCTAATTGCTGCAGAAAGGAGTCTTCCTTGTAAATTGACATCAAATTCATGCTAACCATGGGAGGGAGAGAAAGTTTAATTACAAGTGTTAATTTGTACCTCAGCTTTACTAATTTTTAATTGTGTCTAATAATAGTGAATATCAAACTGGGAAAAATGTTGGGCATTAAATTCACTGCAAGAAATTGCTAAATTTCATATCCAAAAGTATGCCAAAGCTTTACTTCCTCTCCATACCTCTCTGTATCTCAGAGCACTAATAAGGTTGGGAAATAAAACCATATCATCACTTTTCCATGCCTCTGTTAAATAAAAACTTTCTAATGCAGGCACACAGAGCTGTGGTGAGGCAGGGAGCTCGTGCCATGCATGTTGCACATGGGGTGCCTGGACTGCAAAGGGATGGCAGCCACCGACTACCAGTGCTGAGCAAGTAGGGGGACTTGGCAAGGCAAACTGAGAGCACAGTGCACCCTGTCCTGGTTGCCACTCTCATTGCATTAGCTGTTAGAAATTATTTCAGAATCAAATTATTTTACTTTCAGCCAAAGCTCCTCTAACACCATTGCAGCCACCTCTCTGCCACATGGCTGTAACACTCGTGCTGAGCAGGGGCAGCACAAGGTCACTCTGGCACTGGGCAGATGATGGGTCCTGCCCATATGGGCTTTTTGTTTTTCAGAATTAAAGGTGTACCATTCCATGACACTATCCAGGACTGCTGGAAAAATAAAAATAGATGGGAATTATTTTGGAGATGTTTCTGTATATTATCTCTCAGCTGCACAGTGCTGTCAAGTAAAATGTCTTCTTTCTTCCATCAATGCACAAACATAAACCAGATATAACAGGGCACGGAATTTGTGTGTGTGCAAAACCTCCTGATTTCTATGTACAACTCAGTTTTTTGACAAACCTAAAGTTACCACTAGCAGCAGCTCTGGGCAGAGCAGAGCTTTTCTTCCAGCTCTGACAGTGAACCAGGGCTTACCAGATGCCTGTGGCCAGGCTTGGGCTGCCAAGGGTTGGCAGACCCACAGTGAGAATTGAACAGCACTTTTCCATGCACGGGTCCCCCAGCTGCTCACACAGCCATAAGCTGGTGCACTTATTTACATGCACCTTCACTAAATTGGTACTTCCCAAACTCTGGGCAGCAGTAGCAGCACAGGGATGTGCTCTGTGTTCCTCTGTGGATGTATTTAGCTATCCCTGAGGCTGCAGCTCAGGGAGGCATGGGAGGGAGGTGATCCTCTCTAACACCCAAGCACTGTGCTTCAGAGTGTGCTTGCTGATGAAACCTTCCTGCCCTGCAGACAGTCCAGGGATCTGGTAAGAAAACCTTCACCTGCTAGCAATATTTTTCCACTTAGATCTGTTCCTAAAGCTTATTGCCACATCAAATCCCATTATAGAAAATAAGGAAATGTTAAAATTAAGAACTAATGTTCACATGAAAGAATTTTTTTTACTATTTCCTTCAGCAAACCAATGAATGTTTAACAGTTGAAATTGCTTTGAAACAGCAATAAATTATTTCATGCATACATGCCAAATATTAAAACCAGAAGTTTGCTTAATATGAAGTCACTGGTACCAAGATTCATGTTTGTCTTTGTTAATTATCTACTTGTTTATTAGCTTAGTTTCACTGAGGAGCTGCTGATATCCCCAAGTTAAGGATTTTGGAGCTGTTCACAGGATGTAATAATGCAATTTTATTGGGTGCTTGTTCAGAAAGCATTTTTAGTTGTTTGCACTTAAGCCATAAAACTGCCATTTTGCTGCCTGAAGCCCCCTGCATGGGTTCCTGCTGGCCTGAGTCTCCCCAGGGCAGCCATGGATGCTGAGGGAAGGTGGGATGCAGCCCTGGCACTGCAGCTCAAGCAGATCACCCCCTTGAGCTAAAACCAGCCTCAGCCAGGCCAAGCCTGCCCCAGCTCGTGCTCCCTGCAACCCACGAGGGGCTGCTTCAAGTCAGGTTCTGAGTAGGCCAAACCAAAGAGACAAAAACTTTGCTGTAGATTTAATATTTAAAGTTTGGGAAGATTTTTAACTATTCATTTTTAATCATTAGATTGTGCATTCTCTACACAGCAAACTGCTCTAGGCTGCAAGGCTTTCCTTCGGGAGGGAGAATCAGTGGCACAGACTCTGGGAGTATGTTATTATTGGCTAAGGCATTTTTATCACTATCAGTAAAAAGGTATTCCCTCAAGTATCACCTCCCAGTGATACTTGACGCAGTAGAGCCAAGTTAAAAAAAAGTTTACAGTTGTACTGACTGCAAGATAAGTCTTCAGTTACATTTGGGGTGAGAAAACAAATGCCTCCAAATCTCACCAGTTAGCAAGAACTCGTGTGTCCAACCCAGTGTAATCACTGTGGAGTACTTGATGTGCTCAGGACTTGCAACATCAAACCAAACTGCGTCTGCCCAGCCATCAACCTGCCTGAAGCGCCACTGCCTCTGAACCATCCTGCCCAGGCTGCCCTCTGTGAGTGCCCCACATGGCACTGCCTCTGAACCATCCTGCCCAGGCTGCCCTCTGTGAGTGCCCCACATGGCACTGCCTCTGAACCATCCTGCCCAGGCTGCCCTCTGTGAGTGCCCCACATGGCACTGCCTCTGAACCATCCTGCCCAGGCTGCCCTCTGTGAGTGCCCCACATGGCACCAGCAGAGGTGGCAGCAAGGAGATGCAGGGCAAAGCCCACCTGGCCCCTGTCAAATGTGGGGTGCCTGCATCTGGGGGCCTATGCCACATCCCTATGGCACCTGGCAGCCCCAGCAAGAAGAGGGTGCTCATGGCAGAGCAGGCTAATGCTACAGCAAAGGCTGCGGCAGCACTTCCACAACAAATCCCTGCCTGGGGCAAATTTCAAACATGACCATTAAGCCTTGCTCTGAACCTTACAAGTGGCTTTGAACTCAGCCTTTTTCTGAGCAAAAGCTCATTTACTTCAAAGTGAAGCAGCCAAAGAAGAATATGATAACCTTTCCTAAAGGAATGCCAGCATGATGGGTAAGATGGGACAGGTCTCAGCTGTGGTTTGACTCATCTTTAGTCCAGGGAGCACAGCAAGAGAACAGCATCACCACTGCAGGAGCACACCTCCCCAATTTCCAGGGGATGCTGGGAGGCCTCTGGAGACACATCCAACTGCACCTTGCTGAGATGCAGTGCCCCAAGGCACTGGTGTAATGAAGACACCAGGAGAGAGGCTGGGAATGCATCCTGGCTGCAGGCAGGCACTTCTGACCTCCTGAACAAAAACGTGTTTTCTTCTGACTGTGAATACATTACACATAACTTAGGGCAAAAGAATTATCTTATGTTATCCCCTCTCAAATGCAGCTGATTACCCCTCTAGAAATGTTTGTAACAATTTTTCAGCGTATCTTCAGGAAATACCAACTTTCTTTTTCCAAGTCTGCAATATTTTGAAACTCAACCTTTCCTATTGCTACTTAAAATCCACAGAAGTTTAACACATTGAGAATAGCACAATTAAAAAAAAAATCCTATAAATAACAGCAAACACATTAAACACACTTGACCTGCTCTGGTGCTTCTCAGAGGCAACACAGGTCCTGCACTGCAGCCCCTGTGGGGTGCACACTCCTTCAGCCTATGACAGTAACCAGCTGCAGGTTACCAGCAGACTTAGAGATGTGCTTTTCCAGAAAGATAATAATTTTTTGGACATGTGTGGGAGATGGGAGTGTTAACTCATAGTGCTAGGAGTTAACCTGATTGTATTATAATGTGATAGCTCCACAGCTAATGCCCATCAGCACTGTGGGCCATTTACTTTATCATAAAATAAAATTAATTGAGTGAAAATAAATTGCTGAGAGATACAGAAGAATTTGAGACCATATACATGAAATACACGCTAGCTCGAATCTCCTGTGACACTTATCTTCATTAGGGAGGAAACAATTATTATTAATTCTCTCTTTAAAAACAAATATCCTGAAACTTGCAACAAGATTTACTGCACAGAGCGCAGATGCTGATATGGCTACACAGGCACTAAAATTTCTTTTCCTTTGAAGAAGGACTTTCAGACTCAGCAAAATGTTACAACAAGGTGGCTGCAGGTGCCC
>NW_005054298.1:25912456-25935510 GCF_000277835.1 Geospiza fortis | reverse complement strand
GGGGGGGGGGGGGCCCTGGTGCTGCTGTGGAAGCAGCACAGCATATCCCTGGATCAGGTGAGCAGCACACTGCTGGTCTGCAGGCACTTGAGTCAGCTAATGAGCGGCAATATTTCTAATGGAGAATGTTCGTTTGAGTGCATGCCTACATTTGGCAAGTATAACAAAATAATGACATTGAGGCTTATTGATAGTAGTTATAATTCCATGTAATGACCAACTGAGCAAAATTATACAGGCATCTCTTCTTCATCCATTATATTCCTGCCCACAAAGATTTCTCACTTCTGGGCTGTTTATTTCTGCAGCAAGACATAGACCAGATATGCAGAATATAAACCTTCCTATTAGGACTCACTCATGGTTTTTTTCCTTCCGAAACATTCAATGGCACACAATTTTGGGGATCAGCTTTCTGGCTGTGTGTGAGCTAGGAGTCAAAAATGCAGCCGTGATCATCGTGCCAAGTGAGACGTAACTAGCCTGTCTGGTTCTGGCTGCAGACACCCCCTACACTCCCACTTAAGAGAAGCTTTTATTTATCTTCTTACAAGTCGGTCACAAATTCCCACACGAGGACTTCTACATGTGTTAGCAGTGGCATTTTACAGGTCACCATTAGTTAGTTTCCCTAAATAAAAGTAGGGCAAAATGCTTTTTCTTTTCCTTTCTTCTTGAAATCAGTATAGTGGCAGTCCCCCAAGCTGTCCAGTGTCAGCTCCATGCTGAGGAGCAGCTTGTGGGTAGCCCTTCCTAGTGCCAGCAGACAGAGGCATCATTGGACATGCCAAGAATGCTGCTTTTGACACATCCAGCCCAGGTCCCTGTCAGGTCCTGCCCTGGACCCATTCTGCTGCTCCAGCGAGGCTGAGGAGAGCCCACAGGGCTGCTTCAGCAATCCCAGACACCCTCTGGTCTGGCTTTTACAGAACTGCAATAAAATTCACATCTACTCACAGCAAACCACACTGGCAGCTTCTGCATTTACAGAGCAGTTGCCCACAGGTGCAGATGTAAGGCTTCACTTGCAAAAACACCCTGCCGAGTCCCCCCTAACACCACCTCCCCTGTTTAACTGGCACCAGACACAGATTTGTCACCTCCAGGTGACATCTCCAACCTGGCCACCGAGAGGCTAGGTAGTAATAAACCTCCTGAAGTGCTGGGTGAGCAGGAGAGACCCTTTAAACTCACAGGCATTTTACTTCATTACTGAAGACTTCATGTGCCTTTTACATGATGAGTTTCGTTCCCGGGTCTCAGACGTCTGTACTACTCAAGGTTAATTGGATAAACTTAATAGAAATAGCCATGTTTGAAAGAGTTCCATGCATCTGCCTCCCTTTTTATAGGAAGGGGTAACCCTGGAGCACTTGACCAGTGTGCAATGACTCCAGGTAGCGAGAACCTGAAATCAGATTATATCCCCCTGCAATTCCATTAGCTCTGCCCAGTGACTGGGTGCAGGTAGTGGTTACTGGGCTGCAGCACAAGGTGAATGCTTGGTTCCAACACAGTCTTTGGGCACCGCTTGAGCATGCAGGAAGACAGATAAGATGCAAGGGATGTGGTTTAATTAGACCACAACTTTATTAAGTTAACTCATCTGGGATCTATCCAGCACAATTCTTTCTTTAATCACTCCCACATGGTGGAGAGTTGCCATTAGCTCTCCTGCTCCCCACAGCTGGTAACCAGTCCTGTGCTGGACTCTGCTACCCAGGGCATGTACAAGGGTTAGGTCTATCCTTTTACAAGCCACCATTGCTGCCATGGACACCATACCCAGTCCCAGCTCAGCCTGGCAGTGAAGCATCCCACTCTGCTTCCACAAGGACAGTCTGTGGCACAGCTCCTGTCCTGCCACCAACCCTAGGGCCACGACAGCCCAAAGGTGCTCCTGGCACAGAGCAGCAACGTGCAGGGATAAATGACCCCTAAGATGCAAAGATGAATTAGCATCATGTCCTGGATTATATTTTTTTTCTAAAAATTGTCTCTTTAACCCTGTAGGAAGAGTGCAACAGCCAAAGTCTATTTTAGCAAGGGAGATCTGTTTCCAAGGGAGAAAAGAGCTAGGCTTCTTCCAGCTATTGTCCATAGCACTGCATAGCAGCCAGTGCTGGCTTTTTTTTTTCTCCTGATGAAATGCAGACTACCTTCCTGCAATAGAAGATTTTGGTGACTTTAATTACCCAGTTTTGTGTGTTTGGGGCACAGAAGAGAGAGAGAATCCTGAATACAGAACAGACATTACTCTGCACTGTCAAGTCCAGTGCTGGTCACCAAACTGCAGTGAGGGGCTCTTCCCCTGTTCATGAGTGCACACTTGCAGCTTTCTACCACTGTGTCTGAGCCCAGCAGTGTCACTCATGCTTTGATGCAGAAATATTGGCTGTGCATGGGTCACCAGCAGCCAGTTTTTCATCTCTCTAGGTGCTGAGCTTGCCATTTTCCTGCCCAAAAGTCAGCACGAAAAATATCCTCTGAGGGCTGTCTCCACATACCAGAAGGACTTCAATCCCCATCTAGGGTGGCACAACATGCCTAGCAGGCAACAGAACCTGCCTTGAGGTTGCTCACTGGTGTGGTGCTGTGTTTTCACAGTGTAGCTTGAACTAATTTAATGTTTGTTGAGTCATGGATGCTCCTTTTTTCTAGAAAACACCAAGGGTCAGAGGAAAAGGGCATCATCTGTTGCATGACTTTGTTATTGTACGCTGGTTGCACTGGAAGCAGCAGCAGCAGCACCGTGCCCAGGATCCATCGCAGCGCCACGTGTGAGGCTGTGCTGCTACACAACAGCGGCCGCTCCTCCTGCCATGCCACACTTGGGCTCTGCTTTTCTCCTACCCAGCATTATGACTTGTTTTTATCTTCCTGATTATTATAAGCCTTTATTCGGCTGCTGCAAACCAAGGTCTTAAACAAGCTCAAGGCTAAATTATGCTGGAAATCCTCTGAGGGAACAGAGGTGATGCCAAGCTGCGGGCTCCCGGGCAGGGCCAAGTCTCTGACTCAGCAGCTGTGTGGCATTGCTTATTTTAAGCTAACTATGTATGTGCACATGCAGAGGCAGAGCATGTGCATGACAGAGACCTGTGAGAGTCAGCAGCCCTGTACTGAGCACTGATGCTGTGGCTGCTCTTGCTGGAGCAGCCAAGATGTGCCTGTGCTTTTGGCATTTCAGTCTTTCAACAAAGCAGAAACATATTTTTTCTCACATGCCAAAATCTTGCTTTACCCTCTCTCCATCCCCATCATGGGGTGATGATTCTAGGTCTCTGACAAAGCAGTGGCAGTGATGAGCCTCCAAGAAAGGCTGACCCCAAATCCAGCCTTTGGGAAAGGCGTCATCTGCAAGTGCCCCCATCAGACCTTGTGCTTTGAAGGACCCTGAGGAGACTTGCATCTGGCAGTGAGCCCCACAGTGACTTGCTGTGCTCTTACTCCCCAAACCCTGTGCAGAGCTGGTTTTTCCCAGCTGTTTGTACTTTCCCAGGCTTCTTCCCCTGCTGCTGCCACACCAGGGTATCCAGCTCTGGAGGTCACTTAGCTGTAACCTGTATTTGCTCCATACAAACACAGCAACACACCTGTCACTTCTCTTAGGTGATACAAGGCTTTCTCCAACAGAAAAATTGCATCGGGCTCTTTTTGCCAATGAGCAAGAGCAACCTCTGGGGAGCCCAGAAACCCTCAAATCTCAGACATACTCAGAACTGAACCTGCCAAGGGGTCAGAGGAGGCCATGCCTGTGTTTAACTGTCCATACTTTCCCACCAAGAGCAACCCCATTAAAGTGGGATCTTGGCACACCCCAGGCAGTTATACTCCAGGAATCATCAAACCCCATATTGTAGGTTAATCCTTGAACTCTTAGGCCAGATCTAACAAGTTTTTGTTTTTCAGTGGAAAGCAAGTGAGGTGGAGGAGAGCAGGGAGGCAATGCTTGCGCTGCCTGCCTGCGCTCATACTTAAGGTGCTCAATGAACATCGCTGTTCCTTGACTTCGAGCATGTTTCCACCTAAATTTTACTGGGGGTTTATTTCTTCTCTGCTGTCCTTCTGCTAATTCCTTTTCCTTCTCCCAGATGAACTTCCCAGAGCTTTTGCCTTCTATTCTCTTTGGATTCACTGCTCTGTAGAAGTCAATAGTGTTGATATCCCAAGGATATGAGCTTGCTTTGTATCTACTGCTGTCTCTAAAGAAAACACCACATGTGGTATCTGCAAAAGCACACTGTCTCCTTTAATAAATCAGTCCATTCCACATACTCCCTTGTATTTATATTGCTTGTATATTTTCTTTCTGTGTCCCTCACATACAAGCCTTTCCCTCTTGCTGTAGTAGAACATTTGCCAAGAAGAAAATTAACCTTTCTCACCGAGCAGTTGAAGTTGTACAGCTCTTCCAGACCACACATTCAGCTCAATCCCTGTACAGGTCATTCATTTAAGAGCTGCACTCAATGATCCACATGGGTCCCTTCCAGTCAGAATATTTTTTAACTTTTGTGACTTGCACTGAAAGAGGACAGTGTGCTGGGGGTGACACAGTGACACACTTCAACTACAAGGACACTTGGAAGATCAAGCTCTCAATGCATCTGTTTATGACTATTTTCTTTATAATGCACAAATCCATGAGGCAGGTTTCAACTTGAGATGCATGGCTTCCAAAATACAGGGAAAGATGGACAAACCCTATGTTGGCTTTGGTCAGCATTGAGACATACACACACCCCAGAGCCAAGACACGCCACATTTCTTGTCCCTCCTTCCACTTTCCTCTTGCAGCTACTGATGGCATATCAGCATCTTGTCATTATGTAGGGATTTCATCTCAGATGGCTATTTTATAACCCTTGCTTTGTCCCATCTCTAAAATTAACACCTAGCATTAACATTTTTGAATATGACTTTAAAGCTTTCAAGCAAATACATGCAGAGATGGACCTATGTAAAATAGGTTTCCTTGGCATTATGACAAGCCTCCTGAAATGGCAGGCATGAAGGCTGGCTCTCTTCATGGGGTACAGTGCATGCTTTGGAACTGTTTGATAGTTTTAAAATATTTCTGATGCAATGGGTCATAATGCTTTCCAGATGAGTACATGGAGTGCAAAAGGTAATGGCACAGACACTTCACTGTTTTACCTCTTGTCCCCTTTCTGGCAATATAAGAAGAATCAGTCCCATCTTATCTCTTGTTTGCTGGTAAACATGAGTTACTTGCTTCTCCCCCCTCCCCTTCACTAAACTGAAAATGTTAAATGTACCACAAACAAAACTTATGAACTTTTTTTATGTGATTAAAATGGTCATAACTATCTGATGTTTCTTGCTGATTGGATCTGCCACTTCCATTTACTAGGAAAATAAATAACACATGTTTGCTGTCTTTCTAAAAGGTTCTATTTATTCTGTGGTCATTTCCCACTTATGATATTTCCAGCTTAATTTCATAAAACAGCTTTTACATGGCTAAAAAAAAGGCTCTTATTGTACATTGTCTTCAAAATATTTTGCCTTTAAGCTGTGGGCTTTTATTTGTAGGAACAACCAACCACCCTGTTTGTGAGGCCTGTATTCCTCCAAATTAAAAAGAGAAACAGCTGTATGTCTTAAAAATGTCTGCAGAGCTCCAGTGAGATACTGCTGAATTGTCTGCTTCCCTATCTTCCCACAGGACATGCCTCCTAAATCCACTGCACGGGAGAAAAGCGTAGGTAAAAGCCAAACAAATGTTCTCCTCTGGGCACATGCTTCTAGGCACAAGTCATCCATCCATCTCCAGCAGAGAGTTTACAGCTACTTTTTGGGATTCACAGATATAAATATGGAGACAAATAGTTTGACAAAAAGTAATGGACCAACACACAAGGAGATTCCATTTTCTGAGCAAGGGCTGCCGCACCTAATTTGTCAGTCATCAACACAATGCTAAGTACAGCCATCTTTTGGCATTTTATTGAAAGGTGTTTTTCTTCAAGCCCCAGCCTGCTGAATTCAGGTGATTCCTTGATCTCCATCTCTCATTCATTGACCTCTCCAGTTATACAAGTGGTTTTAAAGGTTTTAAACTACTTCGTCTCAGAGCTAAAAGGGGAAAATTTGAGAACAGGATGGACTCTAAACTTGAGACTCTGGACAAAAAATAAAAGGCAAATTAAGAAAGATTCATGGCTGGTTTTGTTGACAGCAACAACTAATACTTCTGAGCTGATTTTTAGTCTGCCTCACAGTCCATGAGTGCTTCAGGTGGGTCACCATTTGCTAGCTGCTAACAAACACCCACTGTGTGCTCAGGCTTCTCTGGGTCTCACAGGGCACTCCTGGGGGCTGAGGGCTGGTGTGGGATGTGAGCTGCATCACAGCATATCACAGCACATCAGCACTCACACATGCCTACCTTGTGCAGAGTTGCCAGTTTTACAAGATTGGCTGTGTTGTGTTCACACATAATGATGAGCAGATTTGAGCCCTAAATCTGGAGAGCTCAACAGCTACCCCCAAGTCAAACAGGAACAGAGACAATGCATAACTGAAATGGCAAGTCATGGGATAATTAAATTATTTGTGACAGTAAACCAAAATAGAAAGAAACAAAAAAATCCTAAAACAAACAAACAAACCAGACAGAGCCATATGCTCCCATGCACTGCACACCGCAAAGAGAGTTATTGCAACACAGCACAGAGACCCCACAGCCCCACCAGTGGCTGTGCCAAGTGAGAGCCTCCACAGAGCCCCAGGATGGAGGCGAGGCACAGCTTGGGCACACGCAGGCTGGAGGCACTGGTGAGGCAAATTATCCCACACACACACACACACACACACAGAGATGTGTGAAGGCTTGGGGCTGCAGCCTTGCTGGGGGGGATCCTGGTGCTTGCCTCCTTCAACCAACTCGGAAGATGAAAGGCAACAAAAAGGCTCCTCTCTGATAGCAGCACAGGGGCCCTGGGGTGATACAGGTGAATTCCTTCCTAACAACCCACCTGCTGGTTGTGCTGGCATGGCTCAACCACCAGTGCTGTGCTGTTAATTTACTCCCTTGGCCCAGAATGGAATTGCACCAAGCTGATGTGTGGGGCACAGGGCTCTGCTCTCAGGAGCATTGATTCCCATTTCCCCTCCAGTTAGCAGCTGTACAGGCATCAATACAGCCATACCAGTGGGCAGCTGCTGTGTGACTGCCCTGCCAGCAGCACCACACAGTCCAGCTCTGGTCCCCCTCCAGAGAAGGCTGAGGCCTCTGCAACATGCTTGTTCCTAAATGGTAGGCACCGTTTGGCATCAAGTGATTAATGCTAGCAGATGGTAAAAGCCCAAAAAGCCAGGAAAAAAGTTCCTAGGATCTGTTCAGTGAAGTAGATTAAAGAGAGCTAAACTGACAAACAAACTCCAAATAAATCAAGTTTCTGCAGATGATCCAAACCCCATCCATAGTTTCTGTGGACGGATCCCTGAGAAGTTTTCAGCAGGCAGCAATCAGCCCCCATTCACAGGCAGGAAGGGACCAGCAGCTGCTTTCGTGTCAGTCCCACTGTGGCCACCTACGACTTGGTATAAGCCTCTAAAAAAGCCTTCAGGGAAGCATGAAAAGGCTATGAAGGTGGTTTTTGGGGGTAAAGGGCAGGCTGAGGAATGTGAAGGGACACAAGGCAAGGGGCTCTGGTGACCACACTGCCGCCAGTGGCACTCGCTGCTGCCAGGTCACAGGGCCAGCTTCGCTCCTGTGTGCATCCATGTGCGGTTTCCTTTTTAAAACTGATAACTTGCAGAGTAGGAATATAGAAATATGGTAATGTTTATAGGCGACAGCAGCCTCCACCTTCGGATGTTAATTATACATTAGAACTGGACAAATTATTCATTGGGAACAGTTTGGGCTCAGGGGAAAGAAAACAGTTTTCTCCTCTAAATACTGCAACCAAAGTCTTTGTCAGTGCACTTAAAATATATAGAGAGGATTTGTGTGCACACACTTTACAGCACAGCTATATTTATGACCAATGTGATCTGCCTGCTAACTCAAGTTCATGTGAGGGTCCAACTTTTCTCATATATAAGCTGCTCAGAATTATTCAGGTATGTTATTCTTCCAGCATGCTCCCTGCCATGCTGGATTTGCAGCCCTTGGCTCAAACTTGTGTGTCTGAACCCATCCCCCCTAGAAGTAAAATTGTTTGGGAGCTGGGCTCCTGTGTGTCAGGAAAGGTTTGCTGGGCTTTCCCACCAGACAAGCATTTGTCATAGAATGTCCTCAGACATGTACAAAAACCTCATCAAAAACATTCTGATAATGAGTCAGACAAGGGTGTCCACATTTAATGTTGGCTCAGGTGTTTCAATCACTTTCAGAGGTATTTGTCCCATCACCAGTGGCTGAACATCAAGCTGCCCAGGAAAGTTGCAGCTACATCAGCCTTTCTGCAGCCACCTCACTCCCTGCTCTGCCCACACAAGCACAAAACCTCAGACATTGTGGTCCTTTTCTTTGACTGGGTTTCCATGAGTGGTGAAATCCCATTTTAACTATGCAGCAGTCCCAGAATTACTTTAGCACATGAAAAATTACTGCTTCCACGAAATTTGGTAGATTTTAGGAAGACAAGGCCTTATATGCAAATTGCTTGACATTTTGAGGAAAGAAGGGAAAGAAAACTAACACCAAAACTTTGGGAGGGAATTTTGTCATGAATTAAATTTAAAGGAAAGAAACCCCAATACTAAAATAGAACAGAGTAAGATATTTACAGCTTAATGCTTTTTTAAGTCAGCAGAACAAAACTCTGGTTTTCCTTATTGACTGTTAACCACAATAACATCAGACTTGCTCAATTTCATCTTTGTTCCTTTAATATTGGGAATTTCTTTTTTATTTTATTGACGAGGAAACATCCAGTTTTCTGGCTGGAGCCTATTATGTAAAGAAAGCATAAAAGGATTCATTACTTTTTAACTACTAGCAGGGCAGCAAACAGAAGAATTGTATTCTTTTCGGTGAGTTCAGCAGCTGGTAGCATTAGTGTTTCAAGCAGCACATTTGTAATATCCCATCTCCCAAACTCTTTGAAAGCACATCCTGCAGGATCTGATGCCTACGTCATGCACACATATACGCGTGGGGGCTGACGTATGTCACAAATGATGCATCTGCCAGCACACGAGGGATTGCACCGCATCCTCCTTCCATTAACTGGCAATGTGTGCTAGAGCACAAGTGCTGGGATTCAGTGACTTCGCTGGGAATTCAGACTGGCTCTCCATGCAATGTCCTGGCTGCAGTGGGACCCAGTGCAGCTGAGCTGGTGGGACATGCTGTGGTCACTGTGCCTGTGCCATGATGGCAATCCCCCGGGCCCAGCCATAAGAGCCATGCCTGAGCTCCCCCTTGGGAAAGGGAAACCAGAAAAAATAGCAGGGATGTTCAATGAGACGTGCCCTTCCCTTTCTCCACAAAGAGAATTCCTACTCCTAATGCATCTCTTTTTTCAGAGGCTAAATATTACAAAGGTTTGGCATACAGGACATTTCAGAGTAGGTTTTTGGGGTTTTTTTTGAACCCACACAGTAATTAAACCAGTGGGCTAAGCAGCAGAAGAGAGAATCTGCCTCGGGGCTGAGGGCTGTGGAATACCATTCCCACCAGAGACTAAACACTGCAAACCACTCTGCTGGTAATGGATGGGCATTTTAAAGGAGGCAAACGATAAACAGCAAAGGAGCGTAATTGGCGCTGTTTGTTGTGCACTGGCTGATGAAATGCCAGCGAAACTGAGTCGCTTCAAAATGACATGTTTATGTGACATCAAAGAGGCTGAGCTGACTTCACATTATATCTGTGACAAATGTATATATTGGATCGCTGTTTGCCATTTAGACCTCCTCTGATTACTTCTCATTGTAAAGAGAAACATTTGCGATTCTGCTCACTTGGTAAATCTGTAGAGTGACTTGTTAGCAACACATGCAGGGAAAGTTGTTGAAAAGCCCTTCTGGGCCTACCGTAGTAAATATGTATTCACACACCCGATAACGTGCTGCCGCTCGTTGCCTGAAAGATGAATGCAGACAGAGAGTGCTGCACACAGCAGTGCTTCCACACGTGCTCCCAACCAACTATTTGCACTTCAGGCACTAAACTCAAGCCACCACCTCCGCCTCCCCAGACTTTCATGCAACCCCACTTCATGTAATTCTGTCCCTCGGACATCAGGAGAGTTTGCTTTGCTGCCTAGTTGAAATGCTAGGATTAAATTGTCCTGGGGAATGGAAAATAAACAATTGCACTGGGAAGGGTTAGAAGCAAAAAATTGCTCGCTTTTCCTAAACATCTTGCCTTTAGGGAGAATACAAACATCTAAGGAAGTATTCAGCACTGGTATATCTGTGAAGGGCTGGGATTTTTCCCAAACTCAGAAGCCCTCCCTCTGGCAGTGGGGATACAGCATGTGTCAGCAGGGCAGAGGTTGCAAGCATTGCAGCTGACACAGCTTGGTGACAAGCTGGGAGGTGGCACAGGTGGGGATTCCTAACCACCCTGATCCTCCAGGTACCACTTGCCACCAGGTCTCCTGGATACCCGTGGCTGCTGCTTGGATCCCTGGGTATCCCATGGCCTCACAGCTCAGTTGGTGACAGTTGCAGAGTGAGGTGTCCCTGTGCAGGGATGCCATGGGAAACATGGGGCAGCTGGAAGGAAGCTGGGCAACCTGGGAATCCATGCAAGCCTTTGTGGTAAAGGCCATCTTGGATGCATTCCACCATTTCTTGTGCTTACTAACAAGCAGGTAACATGTTCAGGCTGAAAGGAGCATGCTGTCATTGAGATGCTTGAGCACGTGCTTCACCAAGAAATCTAACAGCTCTCACAAAGTAAGGCAGCAGGATGCAGCGGGGAGAAATGCATCTCCAACTGCTAATTCCTACCCAGACCTGCTGGGTTAATGGCTCCTGCCAGGCTCACAATCCTGGGCAGACACAGACATCTTTCTCTCCCTCAAAAGACACTGCCCACCAGTCCTGAATAAGGAAAGCCTTGGAAGATGCTGCCCAAAGCACTCTTAGCAGTACTGCAGGCCAGGGTACCACAGGAATGACCAGAAGAAATATCTGGGGCCAAACACAGCATCATCTGATGATAGCAAGGGGAAGAGAGAGAGCACAGGAGAGTCACCTGCAATCTTGCTGGCTTGAGAGCAGTCACTGGCCACAGGGTGCTTGTGCCGAAGCAAGTGGAATGAAAAGAAAGGAACAGCAATTGCTTTGTGCTGGGGCCAGCTTGAGAAGCAGCTTTCCTCTGAAGACAAGCCAAAGAGAAGAGACTGGCCACAGAAAATCTGAGAATATTTCGTTATTAGCTGAACATCAGCAGATATGGAGCCTTCTAATCAATTTTAAAAACAAACAAAACCCTGTGACACAGCTAACAGCCTTGCACCATGTACTGCTTCATGTGCAAACTGTAGGAAAGCAGGTTTTGAGCCCAAGAACAAAGCATCTGCTTTGGGAAAGAATAGCACACCCCTCTCCTGAGGGACTCAGAGCTGGCCCACAGGTCCAGCTGTGGTCTCATGGCTGTTCCCTCACCCTCGGCACAGGGAAGGCAGCTAACAACAGCTGAATGCACCACAGGGCTTCCCCCTGCCTCTGTGGGTCCATACATAAATAGAGGAAAGATTTTCAAGCTGCTTTCTATTACTTCTGTTATGTTTTATCCTTCCTTTCCCCTCTGCCCTTGCCAGCCCCCTCCGTTTGCCCGGCAGGCAGCGAGTGGGGCTGGCTGCTGTCACCCTCCTCACCACAGCACTGCTGCTCTTGCAACAGGCAGCAGCTCTGCTGTCCTCTGAGAGGGCAGAGGCTGCCAGCACAATGAAGCCCCAGCCTCAGGGCCTGCAGCACTCTCTTCCCACTATCTGGCCAGGTTTCTATGTTTTGTTTTCATCTTGTTAGCCCTCTTTTTTTTTTAAAGGCGTGTTGATGATTATCATACTGGAGGAATGCACTAAATACGTAGCATAACTGGAGGAAGGAATTATTGCTGGGGCAATGTATAACATGTGTGTGCACAGCTCTGTAATGTTATTCCTGTCTCACTGATAAACTTGGGCAGATTTCAGAGGCAGATATATTTGTAAATATTGCAGGGAGTGGATGGTCTTTGAGCTGACATCCAGACAGTGGCTCAGGAAGGCAGCCCAGAGCTGAGCTTTGGTGCTCCCCACACAGGGCAGCCACAATGTCCCTTGGCCCCAGGAGGGGAGAGGCAGCATCTCCTCCACCAACCCACCCCCCAAATGGTCTGTGCAGCCTTGCCTGTACACATCCATATTTGATAGCACATTCACCTGGGGAGCTTTTGCCACTAGAGGAAGACTCATATTCCTCAAATTAAAGCAGAGATCTTAATTTACCTCTGCTTATGGATATACTCTCATTGCAGCCAGTAGGACTCAAGAAACTTCATTTGTTCAAGGGAAGAAATGAGAAGCCTGAGACTGGATGCTTTCTGCATTCATATGGATAAGGACTGAGGCTTAGTTTATTCTTAAACCAATGTCATTACAACAGCACCACACTGCCACTCCCATCTCCTGCACAGATGAGAGAGAACCTGAAGCCTCAGGTTGCTCTGGCTCACTCATGATCATCAGCCTTCCTGCAGGTCCTCCCTGGACCACTCCAGGAGTGCTGCTTCCCCTGTCCCCACCCATGCACGGCAGGCTGTGAACCACTGACTGACACCATCCCTGCTGCAAGCTGCCCTGTCCCTGCCAGCACCTGCAGAGTCCAAGCACCAAGGCCACCATCACTCTGCTGTAGGCCAGACCTTGATCTTCTACTTATTAGATACCACTTTTTCTTCTAGGCCATAGCACACACAACACAAATCTGCAATATTTCCACTCACAGGCAGCCACCAAAGATGAAGCTCTAGGCCTCTGTACAAAGCTTGCACAGGGGTAAACACATGTGGGGCCCAGAGCAGATGTGGTGGTTGCTGCAGGCCCCTTCTGGCAGAGGAGACGGCTTTGCCCTCGCGTGACATGTGGCACCAATGGAGCTGCGATGCTCAGGAGCGCCAGCACTCCCCTCCACAGCTTTGTGCCTGCAGCAGCCTGCACCCAGTGCGCCAGCAGCTCCCAGGGCACACTCCCAAACGCACCCCTGCCTCCTTGCCTCCGCAGGGCACCTCCAGACTTGGCCTAGCCAGCGTGTTTACGGGTGGGCTATAAATAACTGCGCACGTTGACACGCGATTGTTAATATGTCTGTTGATATTGATGCAATAACGAGGAGATGTTTCCCTCTCCTTGGCGCGGCACTTTGCCTGTTTGTTTCTGGCTGGCGCCGGCGCCGAGCGCTGAGCAGGGAGTGACTGCCAGCAGCGCTTGGCCATGCCCGCGCCGATCAATCGGCAGTGGGCTTCACGCTGGATCCTGCACATTGAGCCGGGACAGCACTACAAGCATGTCAGACTGCTTGGATCCTCCTGTGAGTTTTGAAGCAAAGCATTTTTCTGAGATTAGGAATATTTTGCTAAACTTTGAGTTCCTTCCTCCCCAAAGCTAGGGCTCAATGCCTCCCACAGGCACTTCATTTTCTACGTCAGTTCACACCAAAGGCCATAGGTCCTGAAAAAAACCTATTCCTTCCTGGCATGAACACAGTTGCCATGTGTTGTGCCAAAACTGGGACACCAATACCAGCATAATGCCCAGTACCCTCTAGTATGGGACTTTGCCCGTGTCACCCATGAGGGACAGTGACACGGTGTCACCTCACAGCAGGGCACTCTGTGTTGCACTCTTTACCTGAGCTGGGCCAGCACATCCCTTTGCCCATGGGAATGGTGTTTAAACACTTTCAGCCACCAGCAGTAGCGCTTTGCAAAGCCTCATCCAGATTCAGGAATGCAGGCTATTCCCCTCCACCAGGACCCAGTCTAATACCCTGGCTGTATATCCACCACAGCAGCCTGTGTGCCTCATTTCAGTCCTGCAAGAGTTCTGCAGCTCCTAGGGCACTTGTTGAAGCAAAAACCCACTAACTGTTTGCAACATCAGAGCCTAATAAGAGAACAGGTGTGCTGAAAGCACCATGTGATCCTTCAGCTGGGGATGTGGGAGCAGAAATAACCCTGGCATTCAATAACATGTTGCTAAATATTAAAATTTTTTTCATGGTATGATTTGTTAAGGAGGCAAGATTTATGCAACTGTACTATTTACTTTCCAGTCCTTTCTGGTACTGCTATGCTCTGATGGCTGATTTCAGTCAAATTTAATGCCACTGAGGAATCTCAGATGTACCAAATTCCTAGGAGTCTCAAGAAAATATGTAGAGACTTGAATTGCTGTCCTCTCTGAAAAATAAGATTACCATGTAAAATTACCCATGCTATTAGATACCCCAAATCCTGCATGGGAAAGCAATGCTATACTCCAGCTACCAGAAAAGCTTATCAGGATGAGCATGAGATAATCAAGTCATGGGAGAGAGCATCAGTGAGGAAACAGGATTCCTAAGTTCTGCTGCTCTTGCAGCATTTTCCCCTCTTAAAAACTGAATAATCAAGAGGTTCTTTCTCCAGCCTTCTGTTCGTGCTCTTTTTGGATTGCCTTTCTCTAGCTGCTTACACACAGCACAGAGGTTACTGTCTTTAATACTGCACAGCATCCCTGAGAGCCCAGGGCTAAGAAGGCTTTGACTGTGACTTTGGCAACTGCACAGCTGCATGCTCCAAGAGAGGAGAGGAAAGGAGGTAAAAGCTGTTGTACATGTTAGCTTGTAGCCTCAGATTTTAGTTTATACTGCTTATGAACAGTCAGGTGTGAGCTGCGAGCTCAGCACCGGCCCCTGACACTCTCCCTGCCTGTGAGTGGCACTCCCCAGCACTGAAGGGGCAGCTTGGCACAACTCCACACAGGTATCAGCTGGAAGCAAATGGCTTTCGACTGGAGATGAGGAGCAGTCACTGCAAAACTGCAATGAATGGCCAATGCCAGCAGTGCTGCCAGAAAGCAGGAAAGGAGGCTGCACCAGCAGCTCACTGCCTCCCCTTCCCACACAGGCTAAGGGCTCCACAAAGCCATGGCAGAGTTGAGCATCCCACATTTTTAACTTGCTGCCCAGATGTGCAGAGAGCTGGATCAGGCTGCTGGAGCTGCATGTCAGCAGCTTCAGGGTTTACTGGGCCAGCTTTTGAATAAACCCACGTGCCAGCCCTGCTGGACCCAGACACATCACCCAAGCTCCATTTAGAGCAGGAAGGAGGCAAGGAGCCAGCGGAGCTCCCTGCCTTCCCCAGCAGGTCACACTCCACCCTGAAGCTGGGCCATGCTCGGAGCAGGGCAGCAATGGCAACAAGCAGAAGCTGTGGGCACACAGGGCTGTCTGCCAAGTCTAGTAACTATGCCCTCCCTGTTGTTTTCTTGCAGAGAGGGACAAGAAAGAAGTATTATTAATTTGTCTTTGCCCTACACAGGTAGTACAAGGTGCAATGAGATACTCTTAAGCCGAGCTTCCATTTTCCTGCCCCAAGGCTGTTTCCTTTAATGCTGTAGATGAGTGGGGTTATCCAGTCACTTTGGCACCTCCCTTACAGCCATCTGTGTCCTTTCTGTTGTGCCACTCTGAACAATACAAGCGCTGCCATTCCTCCTGCATAGCCTTTCCTCTTCTCCACCAACACAGACTGGCCAGCCAACCGTTCCAGTCAACCACATCAATCCTCCTGCCACTCACAGTCATCTCGAAGGCATTTAATATAGATATAATGCACAAAACCCTTTTACATATTCTGATAACATCCCACGCACGTTCCCCTGTGAGTTGTAAGCTCTTTCAAAGAGACACACAGATGCTCCCATTGCACAACATGCTTGTACCACAGGGCAGGAGTAGCCCTGCATGTTCAAACAAGGCTGGAAGGCCATGTGCTGTCCTTCTGGGCAAGTTGGGCTGCCAGACTTTCAGGGTACAGCCCAGAGGAGACCAATGCTGGTCAAAGGGGTTGGGACTCCCAACTTCCCTCCAAAGCCTATCTGAGCTGGGCATGGAAAGACATGACTGCAGAAGGGTATAAGACACAGCTGGATCATGCATTTGAGCCAGGGTCAGCAACTACACGTTCCTCCATTTTTAGGGTATCCTTAGCAAAAGCATGCTTCAGAAAAAGAAAGCAGCCTCGACAACTGATTTTAATTTAGTGGTAACAGCTCCACAGGTGTGGAATCAGATTTTAACAAAAAATAAGGTCTGCACCTCTTAATGAAACTTAATTGGTTCCATCCACAGCTCCCCAAAGCTATTGAATTCATTGTACACCTATGTTTTATGCATAATGACTTTTCTATCTGGTATCAGACAGTAATCATTCCAGAAGGCAAAAATCTCAAAATAACCACAATATATGCATACAGAATACATTTAAAAGAAAATCTAAATTGACTGTTCAGACCTTCCCTCACTTGCCAATGGATCTTCTCCAAACAGAAGGCATTCCAAGTCGGCGTAGGAAATGCTAAGATAGCATGCTTTCCATATTGTGTTATCGGAGCGTCTTCCAAAAACTCAAGCTTTCCCATACAACAAAATGTCATGAAGAAGGTTTTACTCCAGTCTGCGTATCACAGGCTGTACATACTGCTTCAGCTACTGTAAGGTTGGCAAGCAAAGCCTGTAATGACTTGAAGTACAGTTTAGGAGCAGAAAAACTTTGCTTCAGAGCCACTTGCTCACACTGTCTGATTTTCATTAGGAGGGGTTTGTGTGCCTGTGTTTTTTCCCCCAGGAACGAAGACAGAGATAAATGTCAGAGGGGACTTTTTGGTTTTCAATTCACTGCGTGGAGCCTGATTAATTGAGCTGATGTTGTATTCATAATGAAAGGAGGAGGAGTTTCCCAGAACCAGCTAGCCTGGCTGAACTGAGAACTGGGTCAAACCCTGGCAGTAACAACGCACTTCAGAGCACAGTGAGCATCTTGGTTTTAAAAACAGATTTTACACCCAAGAACTAGCTTCCCCCTCTCCCTCTTATTAACATCACTTGCTCTCATCTCTGTTTTCACAAGACCATCAAGAAGCAGTCTCTGCAGTACTTCACTCAGGCACTATCACAGCAAAACCACCACAGCTGGGTTCAAACAGTTCTAAAGGCAATAAGTAGTACCACTACCAGGAAGCCAAGCATAACAACCCACCAGAGGCCCAAAAAACAAACCACTAGGCCACAAATACATGCCCACACTCTCTTACCTGGCAGAGTCCAAACCACTCAGTGGTCTTTATGCAGCATTTCTACTCCTGCTGCAGCAGTGGCAGGTGGACAACAGGGAACCTGGGATACAGCCACGAAGCCTTTGCTGCACATCTCCCTGCTAAGGTTGGTTCGTGTAGCTCAGCCCTTCTCACTGCTGCCTGTCCTCTGCAGGTCAGTCTCAGCTTCCTTCCTCTGAGCTTCAGCTGAAATCAATGCAAAACAATTAGCTCACTCAGAGGTTAACTTGGAGCACCTGGTGCCCAGGCCCTGTTAGGCACCTCCAAGGGCTGAGTTCAGTGCTTGCAGCTGCCACTGCTCCAGCCAGCCCTGTGCTGCCCTGCAGTGTTCTGGCAGGACCCAGGCCCCTGCAGTGGCAGGGACCCCCAGTCTGCTCTGTGTGTGTCTGTGCAGATGAAGATCCTTGGAGGCTTGGCTCCTCTGCCACTCTGATAACGCTGTGCACATCAGTCAGGGCAGTGAGGGTGCTGATCCTGCATTTAGGCCCAGGCAATAGGAAGAGGAAAGAGTTTCACTAGAAACTCAGTCTTTGGCACATTGACTCAAGTTAAGTTCTGAGTGAAACAAAATATGCTATAAAGCCTTTAATAAAAATCCATTTACCCAAATAGAGTCCTCATTTTTCTTTTTTTTTTTTAACTGTCAAAGAATTTGACAAATTTGATCAGATCATATCACTGAGCCGAAAGTGTGAGTTCTGGGAATGAGCTATTTGCATCACTGTAGCTCCCCACTTACAGTTTTGGGCTTGCTACATGCCCCCCTCTCTGCCTACTCTGCTATTACAACCCATCTGATCTCACTTTGGGTGGAAAAACACACTTCTGCAGGCACAGAAATCTTCACAGCAAAAAGGCTGAGTTCTTGTCCACAGCCCGAATGGGGCAGGCTGGGTGTCCTGCTGGGTGTCCTGTCTTGCCCCTTCGGGAGCTACCAGAGCCCCAGCCCAGCCCACACTGCTCGGTGGCAGAGCTCAGTGTGCCAAGCTCCACACAACACAGATGCCAGCTGCAAGTTGGGCGCTTAAGTGTAAACATGTGTGCAGATACATTTGATTGCAAAGGTGTGGGCACAAAATTTGACTGAACAGCTGTTTGACCCAAGCTCCAATTAGACAGGATGGCATAAGGTAGATCTTTCTCCTGGAGGCACGTGGCAGTGAGTAAATACACATTTCTCTCTCTCAAAAGGGAGGGTCATGTGCAAGGTCCAGCTTGGCTGAGTCACCACGACTACACGACAGCACCAGCAGCCCTCTCCACTGCCCTGGCACAGAGAGGTGCTGCCAGCTTGTCAGGGCTGTCTTCCATCAGAAGATGTCACGTGGAGCTCACACACACACGTGCTGCTCGCAGCCTCCCGCGCCCACCTCTGCTGGGAAGCAGCCACTCTTCAGAAGAAACCCCACTCAGCAGCGAATAACAGCTACTTTTGTGCAGACCAAAGTACTGCTCTCAGTTATTTATTTTCCCTGTGCTCAACAAATGCTCTGATGACAGGATCAGGACAACCAAAAAGTCCCCTTTCCCTCCAAAATGCCACCTTTCCTCAGGACAGGACACCACTACAGCCCAGGTGTATTCCCATCCAAGCAGCAAATCCTGGCAACTTTTATGAGAGGTTTGAACACCTCAAGTGTTCAAGCACAAGCATCCTCCAATGCTGGGGAGTCCCTAGATTGGCTTTTTTCTAGGCAAAAATGAGGATTTAAAAGGAAGAACCACAGCAAAGCTCCCCAGACACAGCTGTCACCCACCATGGCAGCTGCAGGCGTGGCAGCGCTCTGTGTCATCCACCAGTGCCATGGCATGAAAATGCCCACAGCTTTGCTGATCTGCCTGCCTGCTTTCCCTGTTAGTCAGAGAAGAAGAGTACAAACAGTGTCAGTCTGGGAACAACTGGACTGTTCTGAGGCATGAAACTGTGGGCAAGTTTTTCAGGTAATTTCTACATGTTCTCACCTGTGGACTATCAGCTGTCCAATGCAAGCCAGTTTCTAGAATAATTCTGATGTAAAACTAAGTATTTTGGAGAAAAGCTTGTGGTTTTAGAGGTGGCAGGAGCACTTGGTTATCAGTTCATTCTTGCTTTGAGCCCTGTTGCCCAAGAAGTCAGTGTGCCAGAAAGAAAGTCCTCAGGCCTGGGATAAAAAATGAACGTGTGTCCTTGCAAACCCCTCTGGATGCCCTGTGACATCCATCTCCTCTCACCAGGATCAATGTGCTCCTACAGACAAACAGTGTGCTGTTTGTCAGATGTGAGATCTGAAAAGACATCCAAGCAGGAGAGAAAAGCTGGCAGCTTCATCTTGAGTCACTTCTGGTGGGAAGAGGGAAGATGGTGATGGGGAAACAGCTCTAACAGCTGCTCTGAGGTGAGAAGCATCAGTGTGGAGGAGGAAGAGAATACATAGAAGAAAACACCTTGGTGTCCTTCAGAAGCTTGTTTTCCCTTAAGGGACCCAAACCAGAAGGTATTCCCACCAAGAAAAGTCTTGCAATACTGCACAGCCTGGAACTGCCCCTGCCCTGTGGAGGGTTTGCTTGCTCAGCTCCTCAAAATGACCTTAAAATAATTGTACAAGCCATTAAAATACAGTCACTGAGTCGTGGATTTCCATTTTTCCCTTTCACAACTGACAGGCAGTCTCTATTAGAACAGCTTTTATATTAAAACAGATCAGAAAAGCAAAGACAAAAGTAAACTTCTCCAGATGCAGCTCCATTTCCAAACATCACCAACCAAGAAAGCTTTGAAAGGCTCTGTAAATTAGGATTGAAATAGATACTACATTGTGGTAAACCTGAAAGGTGTCATGACAATTTTGGTTTTTTTCCTTTCATCTCTAGTTTTCAAAAAACTGTTTATAACACCACAAATAAAATTGTTTTTTATAAAACCAGTTTCAATGTGAAAATTTGGAATATTCCCATGTGCAAGTACGAATGCAGCTGTTTTAGCCTGCTTAGAATACTCTATTTTTATGAAATATTTTCTTTTGATGAAACAGCATTTTTATGATAGAAATTTCCCAACTAGCTTCAAGTGTAAGTCAATACACTGCAGCAAAAAACTCCAAGCTTAAGATTCAAGTTCTCATATTCTGTTCTGGCCGTTGGGAAATAAAGGTTTTGCTTGTAGACTGAAGTTGTTTGGTATGCACTTGCTGAAATCTAATAAAGAGGAGACCCTGGAAAGTAACCATAGATATTGGCATTCAAGTGAAGCAGATTGAACCTAAGCTTATTTACTTCACAGTGTTTTCTTTACAGAGAGTTTTTAGCTGAGTGGAAGCACACAGCCATGGGTTTGTCCAGTTCCCTACTCCTTCCCTGAAAGCATTCTGGGAGCATGCTGGCTTTGCCACATCCCATGGGAAGATCTCTGGCATTACTGTGGCTACTATACTAGCAGCAAGTTTCTGATAGTGCAGCCTCATAATAATCACCTAATCTTTTTATGTCCAAAGACAAAACACTTCCATTGCCTTTCCAAGAGATAAGTTATCGTAAGAGGAAAGATATTTTTTACCAGCACTGTGGAAGAGAGCAGGGAGAGTTTCAAAAACACCGGCATCTGCTGTAGGTCAGCTCAGGGGACCTGCACAGGGCAGGGCTGCCCAGAACAGCAGAAGTGGGCAGAAGGGCAGGTCTGTGCCTGAACATGGAGTGACTCCTGTCTCCTGGGAGCACACACTGCCCCTCTGCAGCTCAGAGTTAACATGCAGCATCTGAAGGCTTTGCACAGTGAAAATTGTATAATTACAAATACACAGGGTGAGTACTGTCATTACTTAACTGTGGGCCTGTGCTGGCTATGGCTATGTGCACAGGACAGTTCATCAGGGGACTTCATGAGGGCACTGTTCCATAGTAACTTGCATCCCACTGGCACTGTAATGGTTAATTCCTAAAACTTGCCTTGGCTGAGATCCTTCTGCTGTTTGATGGCTCAACTGAAGCTTGATGTTTATGGTGGAAATTGTCTTGATTTCTTTAGATGAGATGAGCATCCATGGAGTTTGAAAATGTGTTTTAATTAAGATTCTGCTAAATTCTACCAGACACCTACTTGGAAAACAAAGCAACTGAATAATTAACTCTGATGAGAGCAGATGCTGCTCTAATGACAACCTGTTACTGCTCAAGTGCATCATTAGTTGTTTTACTGTGTTCTTTTAATATGTCCAGAGATCCTCAGCTAATGAATATATTGGTAGCAATGCATCCAAAATAATTCTTCAATGTGGACTGTTTAAAAAAAATAGAGTAGCCAACAATCAAAAATCCAAACATACTGAGTCCAACTGAAATAGTGTTTCTGCTGGTCTGCGTTCTGTGTGCTTGAAAGCAAACGCTTCTTTAGTTATCCTTGTGGGATTATTTTAGCCATACATCAAGTGAAGCTTACAAATTGATGAGAATCTAATGATGCATTTATTTACAGATGTGCAGTTCTGTTCCCTGTTATGTTGCCGAGGGGTGAGAAGAGGGAAGGCTTTTTCTCTCCCCCATGTAATGTGCGCAGTCGTGCATTTGACAAAGTGACTAGAAAAATACTACCAGCAAGATTTTACCCTGTTATTTCTAGCCCTCAAAAACTAAATCTATATAATCTCCTAAAATATAGACAGAACTCTAAAAAAAAAATAGAAAATAGAATATTTATACTTAAATAACTCACTTTAATGACACACTGCACTGTCCATTTTCACAATATCTTGTGGTTTCATCTAAAAGCATGTATTAAAAATGGTGGGTTTCTATTTTGGACTATCAACATCAGGAAGTTTTGGTCTCACCGTAAAAGTAATGAGACGAAATGCAATAAAGTGAGCAAAAGCATCGAATGGGAGTATCTAACTCATACTTTTATATTTCCCTCTCTCTTTTTTTATAGTGTCAGAATTACCTCTTCCACCTTCAAAGATACACTGAGGAATGACTGAGGTACTCTGAGAGTACCAATACCCACCAGTCTAGCAGAGCTAATGGCATCAGAAAAGTCTCTAATCCCTGGAAAGAAGCTGGGCATTGCTGGGAAATGTGTGCAGGGGCATTTTCATCAGCCCCTGGGGAGCAGCGCTACTCACCTCAAGCCCAGCTGTGTACCCATAATGCAGCTTTTAACGCCTCAAATTCTGTAAACTCAGCAAGAGTTCAACAAATACTGCCAAGCCCCTGCCTCACTCCCCTCCTCCCTGGGTGGCAGGCCTTGCACAGCCCCAATGCCAAGATGCCACAGCCACTGGCAAAGCCCCTCAGAAAGGCAGCAGCGCTCTGAAGAAAGGAAGAAGCACCTGAAGCACCTGTGAAGAGTCACACTTTGAGAAAGCTGGTTAACTCATTCCATCCCAGCATCTCACACTGCCTTTTTGGCAATGCTTTACTGCAATCAAGCTGGTTGCATTCTTACTAGGGAGGGAGAGAAAAAACTCCAACCAGTTTAAAATTTTGGTTTCTTCTGTGACCAGCACCTAATTGGAGGATGCAAAGCTTCACAAGTTACCTTTCCTACATAAATGATAGACAAGCCCTCTGAATTTATAGGGCTCACAGCTGACTGCTATGCCTTTTATGGAGACCTCTTTGGGTCTGATTAATTAGTAACTGGGGCAGGAGCTATGCACTTCAGTGACTCTTGGTGCCTTGATTGTTAATTGCAATCTGGTACTAAATCTCAGCAGGTCACATTGCCATTTTTGCTGTGCCCCAGTGACACAACTGATTAAATCTGTGTAAACAGTGTCTTAACAGAAA
>NW_005054298.1:25900902-25912406 GCF_000277835.1 Geospiza fortis | reverse complement strand
GTTGGAGGAATTGAGTTATGTATTCTGTCTGCTCTGAAGCATTTTCATCAATTGTCAGTTATCTCAACTTAACTCAAAGCGAACTACAGGTTTTGATGTTGCCTTTGAAAGATTGCCCACTGTGGGGGCTTTTAAATAGCAAGTCAGCACTCAATTCACACATGCAAGCCTAGGAGGATAAGCAAACACTATCCTGGGTAGCTTTATAACTAAAGAAAGGACAAAGACAGTCCTAGAACACATTTTTTTCTGCACGTTCTCCTGCCCAGCGGTCCTCAGCAGCGCCAGTGCCCATGTCCGAGTGCTTTTGGCCATGAGGCAGGGGAAATGCAGAGTCGTCTGCTTCACTGGTTACTGCAGAGCAAGGGAAGGACCCACATGGCCCAGTCCGCCTCTGGTGCTCAGCTCAGGGCCCTGGCTGACCCCACCTCTGTACCTGCCCAGCCAGGTCCTCGGGCCTGTCCTGTTCCTTCTCCACGTGCTAGCAGATCTGGTTTCCCGTGGTGTTGCAGCCCCTGTGTCACTTCCCCCTCATGAGTTGCTCCTTATCTCTGCCCTGATGTTGGGGTATTCCCCACAAACCCTTCCTGCACCCCAGCCTCTGGCTCTGCCTCCCTGTGCAGGTCCACATTGCACTGAACCTCATGAGGTTCAGGCCTACCAATATTTTGATGCAAGGAAAGTGAAACAAGTTACTGTAAGACCACTGGAGAAACATTTGACATGTTGCCTGCCTCAGTAGTTTGGTCATTAAGCATCTTACGTTTTGCCCTCCACTTAATTCACAAAAGACCTTAATAAATGTCAGATGCAAACCAATTAATCAGGCAAATCACTGCCTTTCCTCTGCTCCAGCTTCCTCTCCAAGCATCGTAGCTCAGTGCAGGTACCAGTGCTCCTCAGACCACTACCTTTGCATAATCCAGGAACAACGGCCCCTGATGAGACAAGAAATCGTTTGCAATATACTGTAATGCCAAGCAGCTATTTTGATACTCTCTTTGGGAAGGAAGTATGTTTATCTGCAGCACTGATGAGCTGGAATGCTGTCCATGACCTGACAGAAATTTCTCTCTGCTGTGTGGAGAAGAAGCCAGCCACTGTACCCCATAACCTTCCTTGGAGTTGGGGTGTGTGTGGTGAGCTTACATTCATTTCATGATACACACAAATCCATGGCCGAGACTAAGGATTCACACTTGAATTACCTGCTGGCTATTGTGGTTGTATAGAATCTGACCTGCTTTTAAACGGTGTTAACTTTGGACTTACCAATTCAGATGTTCAGCTTAGTTCTGCAGAATCCAGCTCTGGCTGCAGAACAGGCAATTTGGTCCTGGAGTTAAAGAGCTGCTGCACAAACTCACTTTCTTGGATGGTGTTCATGGAAGAAAAGGAAAGAGCTGTGGAGCCAGTGGGGCAGCACTCTCTGAGGTTCACAGAGATCGTGGCCACTGCAGGTGGCTTTTCTGAGTATGGTGTCCAGCCTGCGTCCCCACCATGGCCACAGCCCATCAGGTTTTGCTAAAAGCAGTAGACCCCAAGTTCAAAGTGAGAATGAAAATGTTCCAACCCCTGCACTTGGAAAAAGGAAACTAGACAGGAGAGAGCATCAAAAATCCCAATTCAAATTTGGCATCAGAGTTGGGCAGACCTATCCACAACTTATTGCATTATAGACCTCTGGGATCTGGAACTGAGATTAAAAAACCCTGGAAGATGAGAGGAATGTTTTTGGATGGATTTCCAGCAGTTCATGACTTTTTTCCCCACCAGGACATTGCTGCAAGAATGCTCTCCCTTGTGCTAATTTGTTACTTCCTCTCCTGATTCCAGAAAACAGCAGTGAAGCACACAGCAATAGAGTTAAAACTACTGAACTTTTAGAAGTCTCACATAAATAAATTCTAGTTGGGTAAAGACCTAGTCTATTCTTATCTTGCCTGAAATTGTTTGTCTTGTCTAAAGCTTCAGCACAGTCATGCCGTCTGCAGAGTCAGAGAGCTGGTGACAAACTGGAGCACCAGATGAACCTCTGCGTCACCTGCTGGGCTTGTCATGATGAGAGATGGGCTCACATCAGCCAGTTCACGTGGGGAACCACACACAGTTCCAGTGGGGGTCGTTTGGAGCCAGCTTTCAGGGTAGGTCACTGGGGAAATACACGTGATTTGTTTTGCAGAGTTCAGTCCTGGATTTTGGCACTATAAACTGAAGGAGGTTTCAGATCCACAACTGGTGTTAGGACAAAGACTGCCTCTCTTCAGATCACTGCTCTCTGGTGTGCAGCCTCTTACTGTCCTATGTCACACAGGCCACTAAGTGAACTTCAGTCCTTGAGACCAAGATGTTGTGACAGCGGTCCAGTGCAGTGATCCAGCCTTTTTTCTTCCAGAGAGTATAGTACATATGACCCTTACATAAATGCCTAGCACATTACTTCAGTGCTTGTGGAGACTAAGGAGAAATGCCCTGATGCCTTTAAGTAGGGATCAGGCTGAGGATTTCTTATTGAGATGCATCAGGCAAAGTGCAAGAAATATAAAAGCATCTGCCAGAAGACAAACAGCGGGTCACAGAGTGGGCAGCAATATCATTCTATCTCCTGAATGCTACAAGCCAGTGCTTGTAGCCTCTCCAGCCTTTCAGTCAGTTCCTCAGTATGGATTCCTCTTCTCTTTCTCACATTTTTTCAGTGAAGGGAAAGATCCCCAGCTGCTTTCACACATAGCAGTTTTTATCTGACTAAAATTGAGGCCTTGTTGAAGACATCAGGATTTTGCTACCAACTTCAGTAGTCACGTCTGGAAGTACTGGAGCATATGTTACACTAACTGCATGGCAACTATTCACTGTGCATCTCTTAATTGCATACATACAGACAAGATGTTCCATGCACATGGTCAATTCCAAATGAGCATGAACCCCGCTGATGAAACTACATTTTCTCCAGAGCAACTGTAAGTGCTGCTCCTTATCGAGGACTTTATTCTTGCCAAATTTCAAGGTTTTAGCTCTATCCATTCCTGCAGGAGCCTTGTCTGAATAATCACGGTTGATTGCTCCTGGAGTTGTGTGAACATTCACAACAGCATTTGTCATCTTCTCATTTAATGTTTTTCTAAGACAATAATCTTGCTGTCAACAAAACCCTTTCTTGAATGAAAAGCTAAGTAGCTAAAGTAGCATCTAAAAAAGAATGGGGTTTTGTCATCAATTTGCCAAACTCAGCGCTGCTTCAGAGCTTAACATCCAAAGGATCAAAGTGCATCAGGGTCTCTGAAATGTCTGAATTCTTTTTCAGCCAGTGGCAACTATCAGTATTCCATTACAATGATTAACCATGAGGTTCCTTTCAACACCAACTGTTTTTTACTCTTTTTGTTCAAGTTGAGTCCTGTGAAAGACTTTTCATATATTGGTACCCATTACCCAGCTTCTCTTAGCTTTAGGTATATGACCACAGATTTTCTTAACCCTCTTTTTCCTTATTACCATACCAGGACAAAGCTGACTTACTCAAATCCAAGTGTGCATTTTACAGCTCTCAAAAGCTAATGCTGAGCTCTTGAGATTGAGATGTTGAGATAAGTTAATTGTGTTTCACATTCTTTCTGAGTAGAGAAAAAGTCAGAGAACTATACTTGGGTTACAGAAGAACAGGACAAATACTCAAATTCAGTATGCAATTTTCCTAGGGTGACCTGCTGGACAGTTTAGCAGCTGCAGGCTGAGGGAATGTGTCTCCATGTTCTGAGGAGCAGATTATTTCAGATGAGATAAGGTCTGCTAATTCAGATCACTTCTACAGGCATTAGTCTTTGTAAGCTCTCTTTAAGAATATTTGTTTGTTTCATACAAGATTTCCCTTTTTTGCTTCCATTTCATCTATAGTGGCTGAGTCCTGAAACACCAGTCTTGCATATGATACTTCATGGTATATCAATGCAAGACATGTGCTTCATTCTTTAAAGAATGGAGGTGATTTTTCTGGGCTTGTGACATGTTCTGTGGAACACGATTCTTGACAAGACAAAGCAAGCATTTAACTGCAGAACTAATGGTGGGCCACTTCTGTGAGTTAGAATTTACATTAGCAGACACAAAGATGTGCTGCTAGTTTGTTCCTGGATCACACCTGGCTGGAAGAATTCAGCTCTATGTTTATTCACTTGGAGCAGAGAGTTGCCAGGAGATACTGAGCAGAGCATGTATTTTTGCTTCTTTGGGAAAAGAATTTTTACTACCACATTATGTCAGGTCATCCCATATTAATAACTCAAGCAAACAGCTTTATATATTTTGTACCATGCAGTTAAAAGTACAAGCTGTTTAACCTCACTGCTGGAGCAATAAATGGCAATCTTCATTGATTCCCATTTGCTGTTATGCTTTCAGAAGAAACTGTAAATTAATTTCTCTAATCATGAATGCTGAAGAAGAGTTCGATGTCAAGATCTGAAGTAAGCATTAATAAGAATAGAGAAGATGACACTGGAATTTATGGAGGATAGTGTTTTTTATATTCTGGATATTCTTTTTTATATTCAGTGGATCTGCAGAGCAAGAATTGGATTGCAGATGTATGTCTCTGCTCACAATAATCACATTACAGGACCACGGCCATCATCTGGAGCTTCTAAAAACAGCAGTCCATCATCTGTTTGCCTAGCTGATGGATAACACATATTTACATAGGCTCTCATCTGAGGAAGTTTCATCATCTCTTGCGTAGGAGAATGCTGAAATGATGTTTGCACCATAAATGTTCCAGATTCCACACATGCTTTCAGTCACCCAGCATGGTCTTGCAGGCAAAAATATGTGAATACCACTATCCTGTAGGGTAAAAGTAAAAGCAGTACATACCTCGTTGGAGTTTTCCAGCAAATTCTTGGGTCTAAAAAGTCCTGGTCTTCAAATGTTGGTATAGGATTATTTGTGTGCTCCAAGTGAAATATCTGCTTTAGCATTTTCCTTAGTCGGTCTGACTCACCAGGATGCCTAAAAATAGTATTAAGGGTGTGAAATACAGAAGGTAATAGGAGCATTTGCCCACTTCAATTTCTTGAGTCAGAGTTTAACCCCAAAACAGAGTGTAAGCACTAATCACCAACTCAAAATCTACAATATGAAATTTAGGAAGTGGGTATCATTAGGTTCAGTTAAACAGGAACTGCATGCTTGGAAGCAGTCATAATAAAAAGAGCAAATGCAGCCACACTTGTAACAGGGGATTGTCCAGCCTGATTATGTGCTCCTCTTGTCATGTGAACTGGCAATACCACCTGACCATGGCATGGGGTTAGCAGGTTTCCAGCCCCAGAAACCCCTGCTTTGCCCTTCCCTCAATTATTCATCGAAATTAGCCATCACCAGAACAATTCAAAAATTTTCAAGCCCCTAAACTTTATTCATGATGTATTTTGGTTGAATTCAGTGTGAGTTACATATACAGATGACAATTTCTCATATCATCATATTGAGGAGTTAATACAAATAACTGTATTAATGCTTTTTTACTCTTTTATTACGTGTTGCTATTTTTCAATCATATGGCTAAGTAAATTATGAAAATTAATATCCTGTGTACAAGATCTGTTGGGCTGGCAATAACTTAAAATAACCCGTCAGTCAAGAAAGATGGCTGGAGCTAAGTATGGAGTTCTCTGGGTGCATTTATACAGAATCCTTTAGTGATATAGAAAGAGTATTGTGACCTTTGAAAGCTCTCTGCCTGAAGTGAGGCCTCCAAGTCACACTCAAGGTCCATGAAGACATGGACCATCTCACCCAGTATCTCACCAAAAAGAATAACAGGAAGTCTGTCAGTATGAAAGCTCTGGGAATGCTGACTTCAAAGCACAAAGCTTAGGGGCCTGGGGAGCCAAGAAAGTAAAAGCCTGCTTCAAAACCAGCAAACATCAAATAGATTTGGTAAAACCATGGGAAACCACTTTTTCCTCCTAAACCTCCTAAATTTATTGATTTTAACAAATCAATAAATTCCAGTGTGCACATTTTAGGCAGACAAAAATAGCAGGAAGCACATTGCTGGCAAGACACTGACAGTAGGTGTTATGAGAAGTTTTCTGGTGGGCTCCTCAAGAAATTGTTCAACCTTCAACATTTTCTGAAATGTTAAAGTTTCATAACCACACTTTAAATCCTTTAACTGATGTACAATGGAATTGATATATAAAGAGAAACCCCAGAAGGTTGACAGGGAAGGATTATAATTGTGGATTTTGTATCACTCTGAAAATTTGGTTGCCCAAGGACAGGAACTTTGTCAATACAGAAAAGTGTGGAATGACAAATTAACGCTTAGGGAGGGTAATGTCTGTAATTTTATCCAGCTTCACTCATACACTCAAATCTCCCTGCAATTGCAGGCCCAGCTCTTAAAAGTGATGTGGACAAAGGCTGGGTTTGCAACAAAGACAAGGTTGGATTCTAGAAGAGGATAAACACAGCTTGCACAAGGAAAACTTTCTGAATTAAGTCATTCACTTCTTGTTTGTGAATAAGTAACTCTCATAGTCCCTGGTCCCCATAAGATTTCTACAGACACACTTTATTTTATTGCACTTTGAAATCTAAAGGACTCCTCAGGAATGGAAGGTTAAACATGCACATAAGTGTTCACAAAGCTGGAGCCTTATTTGGCTAATTTCTCCTAGGCTGATAATCAAATACTAAATAGCCCTGGCTCTTGGAGCAAACATTTTCCCCTAAGGACAAACCTCTTTACTGAGCAATAGATCAGAAGTGAACTGGCACTCTGGAGTTCAAGGCAGACCTACTGTAATTAATTCAGTTAAAGCAATTTGGAGGTAGCAGAAGGATGGCAAATCCCACCCTGTTTCCTAATCTTCCCCAAAGGAACATATTTATTACAAACTCTTAAAATCACCTTTTGATAATGTTGAACAGTCTGTGAGGGGCCCATTAAGGCATACAAGGCAGACCCATTTTAGTCCTTAATACCACATGAAGATTATCCATTTTAAATGGCCTTGCAGAGCTTATCATAATTTTGTAAACTATTAAAAAGTATTAAAAGGCACCACACATCCATCTGATGAGAAGCCTGGGCTCCTCCAGCCTGCCTGACAGAACTGTTTCTCTGTGACTGCCTGATGGTGAATCCAGCTGTGGCAATCCAGATTCTCACTGGGACATAAACTTCCCCTTCTCACTGAGAATGAATTTTGTAGGGGAGATTGTACGCTAGGTATCTGGTTAGTCTGCTCCTCAGGATGAATGAAGAGATCTCATTTTCTACAGGAAGCACTGCTGACCAAAACCAAAACAGATAACTCACAACTGTCCATTCTTCTCAGGACACACAGTAACTGGCATTTAAGGCACACTGGCTTTCTAGAGTGTGGCTGAAACAGAGCCATGTTTCACTTGGTAATTTATAAAAGCTCTCCAATCTAAATTGCTAGAAGAGGAGAAAAGCAAGCCATTCAGTGACTCTAGGACCAGACAGTGGCTAACACTGGGTAAAGCTCTTCACACCCAGATTGCCTGAGCAGCCTTGGAATGAGGAGATCCTCAGCTGGCTAATCTCCCCTAACTGCTGTCTGAGGAGCATGGGGGACCATGGAGGGAGAGGAAAGAGCTGGGCAGGTTGTTCAGCTTGTCTGACTTCCTGCTGTGATACTGAGCTTATTGAAGAGAAGTCAGCATGGATGGGACCTGTTGACTTGTAAAACTGCAAGTGGATGATCTGTCCTCTTGATTCCCTTGTCTGTCTCCACTAAGTCAGTGGTTATCACATTTGCAGGGCTAAATGCTAAAGGAAAATACATGTGAGCTGAAGAGAGAAGTGCACGACTGCATGTTTGTCTTTCAAAGTAAGGAACCCAGGAGAGCAGGCACAACAAACCAAAAAGTATACAAAGCATGGAACGAGTGGGATGGCTTGAAAAAAATGGGGCACTAAAGATCCTGGTTTGAGACAGATAAGCAGAGCTTCTCACACAGTAGCACCCACACCACATCTAAAGCCTGAACTGCAACACCAACCTGGGCTTGGGAGCAGAGAGGCGTTCAGGCTGAAATCGAGCAGATTAGAATGTGAGGGGAGACTGCCAAACTAATTTTCACTGGGGATCTGAACCACAATTCAGTCCAGGTGACATTTTACATATTTTCACCATTGTTTTTGTTTAATTTGTGAAAGTAATTACACAGCCAATTGAACAGTGTAAAGCAACTGCTGCAATAGTCACTATTTCAGTGAGGTACAGTGCAGCTCAGCTTTCCCAGTTAGGATATCCAGGCATAGCCCTACAGTATCTCTGCCATTCATCACTGACACTGCCATCTAGCTTACCTGAATCCTCCCCAACTACAGCTTGTGCTGAACAAACCTCACTTTTCTTTGGGCTCCTTTTGAAGAAAACAAGGCAATGAAACTCCCTGCACTGCTGGTGATACGGACAGCGTTAACTGGCATTCTCAGCTCTTAACTGAAGCATGACAGGAGACAGCAAAGTGACAGATGAGGCCAAATACACTGGGCATCTGGGTGGTCACTTTAATGCAGATAATTGATGGCCAACCCTGTTGAATTACACAGAGTAAACATGTAATATTAGACTCTTACAGGAGTGCTTTGCCCTTGTGACACTTCAGCTGAACTAGCCTGACTTTTAGGGCTGTGCTGAAATCAAACCTGTTTCTCTTTGGCGTGGTGTGGCACAGGAACCACTCCTACCCCACAAACTGGGGCTGAGCCAGCAGGGCCCAGTGTGCTGCCAGGACTGTGTTGGGACAAATTGGTGATGCAGGTGAGTTGCTGAGGGGGTGTATCAGTGTCAGAAGAGTAAGAGATAACTGTGCACACAAGCACACGGGGAGCTGGCGGCAGAGCCGCTGTGTTACCTATGATAAATAGCCTGTGTCACCACAGTAGCTGGTCTCCAGATTGAGGCAGACTTTTGCGAATCAGCAGGGTCAGCATTTGAAAAGCATGTGAATATTGTGCACTTGTAAATATTTGAGCACATCTGTTTAGCTCCCTCTCAAAAACCACTGGGAAAAACTACTTCACATTGTGCCATGCAATGCTGTTACCCTGCTCTAATTGTCAAATCTGTTGAGTGTTTTTCTCATGCACACAAAAATTAAAAATTACTATCCTCATTCATGATTAATTCAGCTGCAGTGCTGCAATGTGTCACACTGCATTTTTTAAAGTATTAAATTCCACCTCATAATCAGAAGAGTTTTAATTAACTTTTTGCTAGTTCATCTTTTTTTCCCCTCTTTCACATAGCCCCAGACAATCTGCAGAGCAGCCTTCCCTACAAAACATCTCCTTAGATGATACCAAGAGAGTGACGGAGTACTGGGCTGGCACTGTGAAAATTGTCTGCACCAACCCAAAACTATTTTCCTCTTCCATTCCTTCCTGCTTACAGACCTAAAACCAGGGCATTTCTTAGTTTCCTGGAAATAGCATCTGGCTATTACTTCCCTTCAGCCTAATTCTCCAAGCAGATATAGGACTGGTCTTTCACATTAGATGTCTAGGGAAGTGAAAGAGAAGACTCCAGAGGAGATACATTCCTGCCTGTATGTCATTTTTCTATAAAAGCAGCTGCTGTTTCCTCTGCACCTGGTACACCCCAGGATTGCCCAAAAGGCTCACGCACCTCTTATGTGTTTGCAGATGGAGTTTCCAGGCAGGGACATGTTCACAGGTAGGAAGGGCCATGTTCCCTCTCTTCCCCAAGCTGGCCTGGATGAGAAAGAAGGAAACAGATTATTAAACCTCATTAGTTTCAGAACAGAGCAAAAGGAAAAGAAGACAGCATGGAAAGAGAGCCCATAGGAGACTCAACTCCCTCCCACTTCATGGACCTCTCTGTATCAGTATGGGTTTTTAGATTCAAGTGAAAGTGATTAAAGAGCCAACAACCAATGGGCTTGAACAGGTTTGGACCTTGATACAGGACTTTTCATTGTGAGCAGAAAGAACAGAAAAGCAGCAGGAGTTCCTCTCTTCCCCATACGGGACCCTGATGGAAAACTGCCTCAGCAACATGACCATACTGCCTCTAGATGGCTTTTCCTTGCAGGACTGGCAGATCTCCTTAGGTTTTTCTGACCTTGGCAATATTACAAGGGACACATTTTCACATGGCTGAATTGTTTCTGAACAATTTCTCCAATGTATTAGGCACAAACATGCTATCTGTCAGCACCAGGCATGTCTAATCTCTCCACCTGCTTTCTCCCCCAGCAGTTACATTTGGTATCTGTTGCATGGAAAATCCTTTTTTTTTCCTTTTTTTTTTTTTTTTTTTTTTTTGGTTTAGAAGCAAATTCCCACTGCAGGATGAGAGAGCAATAACTCTTTGGAGGAATAGGGGCTAGCCGGGTTAAATTAAATTAGCTTTCCCAAGAAAACTTCTTCCTGTGTCCCTGTATTAACTATAACCATTATTCCTTTAAAGGGACATGAGATGACCTCTTTTGGGTCCAAGGGCACTCAGAGCACATCCCTTCTGTCACACCAGTTGTGGGTGATATCTCTCCTAAGAGCTTGTCTATGTGGTAAACCAGCAGCTGTGGTCCCAAGCCTTGGACACACTTGTAAGGCCAAATGCCTCCTCTTTTACAGGGGTAAGGTGTCACCTTAGGTGAGACAAGGAGCAAGCAGGCACCTCCTGGCTGACAGGGACTGCTGGGGAGCATGAGCATTTCCCCAGGGTATGTGCAGGGGGCTGTGCTGAAGGGAAGAGCTGGGAGCTCAGCGCAGGGAAGGAGTCCCCTCTGGCCCTCTCCTGGGCTGGCTGAGCAGAGGGAGGCTTCTGCGGAGCCCACAGCAAGAAGGACTGCTCTGCCTCTCCTTCCTGCCCACACTGAGGCCTCACTACCCTCATTAATCAGCACTGGCAGGTTTCAGGGTACAACTGGCACCAGTGAGGGCTTGAATCCCTCCTGAGGGGCAATGGGTTGAAGTGAACCCTGAGAGGGTCCCTCCACCTGCATCAGGACAGCCACATCACAAAATGCTATGCACCAACACTTGTCACAGTGTGCAGGAACTGAGAGACAGAGGGTATGTAGTTTGGCAGAGCTAATTCTGCTTAATAAGGCATGGGACATTCTGGACAAGAAACAAGCAATAGGAAAATGGAAAACAAACAAAAGACTCAGACATTTCATTATGGGAATATCTAAGAGTGGTTTGCTGCATGTTTGAAAGCAGGAAGAGGGCAGTAGCCATTCACCAGCTCTGATCCAAAGGGACACAGAATACTCTGCAAGGGCAGAGGTGACATTGATTTGCTGCTCACACTGACATCTTCCAATGTTCACAGCTTTTTGGCTTTTTTTTTTTTTTTGTCTCTTAAAGGATCACATTGCTGTGGAAGTTTTCTGAGCCTCTGTAAAGAGCTGGAAATCCTGTGAGTACTTGAGAGGATAAAATGTGGTCATGTTTGATATATGAAGCCAGAAGAAACATCTTCTAAGACATT
>NW_005054298.1:25874819-25900867 GCF_000277835.1 Geospiza fortis | reverse complement strand
GCCTGGGGCATTTTTGGTGGGATTTCCTTAAAGCTTTTTTCCTAGCCCCTCCTGTCTGCTTCCTTCCAGCTCTGAACACACTTGTGCATCACACAGGTGGCAAACAATTGTTCCCATGCCAGAGCAACTTGAACCTCGTCTAGACAGGAACTGCTCCAAAGATGATGACTTCTTGCAAGCTGCTCTTTGCCTGGCATAGAATCTTAGAATCATTAAGTTTGGAAAAGACCTCCAAGATCATCAAGTCCAATCATGGTGGCAAAACAGCACCATGCCAACCAGACCAAGGCACCAAGTGCCCTGGAGTGAAACAAGCTGTACTCACCAAGACACTTTTATGTCATTATTTTCTATTTGCTGTCACAACAGTGGTGTGCACACAATGGCTTTACCCCAACTCTGCAGTGGTCAAACATTACCAGCCATCTGAGAAATAAACTCGTGTAATGACTAGGCTGTGGGCTATTAGGGCAAATCTTACAGCAACAATCCTGTCTGCCCTGGGGTTTAAGCACTACAGAGTTCCAAGGGCTAAGACTGTGTTTATCTGCAGATGAAAACACAAAGAGCCAACAATATGGAGTATGGCTGATTCTTACAGATGAGCACTGCAAGGCTGAGTAAGGGATTTGGACATTTTACCACTAAAATTAATCAAAGATAGGTATTTCAGTCCTCTAGGCTGATTTGCAAGAACACCTGTGGGTCTCAAGTGTACAGTGCATATGTGTAATTGTCAGTTCTAGTTTATTTGGAATTGATTCAAGGTAAAATAAACCAGACAGAAATGCAGGCACTCAGGTATATTCTGAATTTGGCAGAATGAAGAACAACACCTACCTATCTGCCGGGAACCATTTGAAAATGTTCATCAATCCTGCATGTTCAGCTTGCAGGTTATTCTCAGACAGAAAATTGTGTTAGCCTTTTTTACTTGGAACTTAGAAGAAACATGTAAAAGCAGGGCCAAATACACAGTTTTAAAGGGACACCTCTCTCCAAACAGTGCAATTTTTATTAATTCATCCTCAGCCATCCCTCTTCTGCTAGCAGCTGCCTGCCTCCAGTCTCATGCCATACACAGCTTTTTTGCCTTCCCACTGCCAAATGCTCATTAGCACTGCCCCAGGGGCACAATAGGACTGTTACCAGCCTCTCTGCTTGTGATTCTCAGCTCCACCATAAGCATCAAAGGGTTTCTGTCTCCGGGCCAGGGACAGTAGCTTTAAAAGGGGTTTGTTTTGTTTACTCAGTAAAATTGCTAGGTATCACGAAGCTCTGTTTCCCCTGCTTCAGGATACAGAGTTGCTTTGGCTACTGTTCGACCTCTAATGCATCTCTTTCCATACAAGTGCTTTTTCTTGTAACCAGGACTGTAGACTATACAGAATATACAGTAACCAGGACTGTAGATTATACAGAATCAGTGAGGAAATCAAAATCATGCCTGAAACTCCATTACATCTGAACAAACACCCTTAAAGACAAGAAGAGGACATAGAAAGAGACTATGCTCTGGATAAGTTTATGAAATACGGCCAACCACACAACAGAATCAAGTCCTTCAAGAGTTTCCTGTCATTCAGTATGATGGGCTATAATGGATATCTCTGCAGAGAAATCCTGAAGCAAAATGAATTTGGTAGACCCTTTGACTATGTAAAAGGATAAAATGGAATTCCCCAGAAGTAGCTAGGTAACCCAATATAAGTTAAATCATAGTTCCTTAGAATATTTTTCAGCTGATTTTTGGTCAGAGAATGTCATCATTAAGATCTGAAAGTTAATAGAACCTGTTTTCTCTGGATCTGGAAAAGGAAATTTGAAATGGTTTTTATCTTCTCTTTATTATATTTGTTTTTCTCTTCTGCCGTCTCTGCACCTTTCCATGGTGGGGTATGGGATAAAGAGCAACAAAGGAGAGGGTGGAGATGAAAAGGAGGAAGTACATTCAATAGGAAGTGTGTGAAAACAAACAGAAGAGAAAGAAAAGAACAACAAAAACTGAGATCTTTCAACTGCAATTATTTTCCCTAAATTTCAGTGAAACCATTCAGGAAAACAAAATATTACTCATTTTCTCTCCAGAAGTTTTTGAAATGGTTTCAACATTCTTCCCCAGCCTGGTTTTCTCCCGTCTCCAAGCCATTGTGATGAGTGGTGCCGGAGGAGCTGCTCTACCCGAGCAGGAGCCGGGGAACATGCCATCACACTGTCAGAGGACACATTGCCCAGATTAAGAAACCTGTCACCTCATTCTGCATCTCAGAATCACTTTTTCTAGTATGGGAAGCATGATGTCATTTTGACAGCTGGCGATGTAAACAGCTGACAGACCAAATGTTCAGAAAGGAAAACTCAAATCCTGAGGAACTCCTTTGTCCAGGTCAGCCCACTCTAATGCATTCACAATACATGCTTCCCTGTTCACCTTGGCTGGTAGAGATGAATCTTCTAGTTTAGCCCAGGGCATGGATTCAGGGAGTTGTAGGACCTCCCCAGCACTTTGCCTGTGTCCAGGCCTTGGGCAGGTTCCCTTGCTGTTGGCCAGTGGGGACACACCAGGAAAGAGGGTGCTGGACCTCTAAAACCAGAAGGAAGTGCTGGCTGATGGAGCCCTGCAAGCACTGATCTGAACAGCTTGTGAACCATTACTATCTAGAAGTGTCAAGAAAGATTAGAACAAACATGAAGCAAAGATGAAATAAACAGCTATTGTATGGGCAGAAATGGATTTTCAGTTTCCACAGTAAATAAAATAATGTGCTGTCTTAGTCAGTGCCCCTGTGATGATACAGTTTGCAGGATTTTTACTGGCAAGCTGCCATACTTACTTTCATTTATCTGCCTCAAAGCACCATTTCAAAAAGTGCAAAAGCATGTTGTTGATAGAGTAGATTGTTTATAGCTGAATTGAGTATTTCAGAACAACATGCATTGTAATAAAGTGGGGGAGGGTAAAAGAAAGCCAGAACAGCTGCAGTTTCTTGAATCCTTTGTCAAAAATCAATGCCAGAAAGCTGAGATGTATTTGTTCTGTCTCAGGAAAGGCAATGCACACACCCCTCGCAGCTCTGCTCCGTGACAAGTGCTAACAAAGGCCCGTGGCACCACCAAGGCTCTCTCAAGCACCTTGCACCAACAGTGCTGGCACCCCTGGATGGCTGAGAGAGGGACAGCACTGCTTTCCCAGCTCCTGAGTGACCACTGGAGCCTGAGGAGCCACCCCCCCGGGCGCCACCACAGCTCTGCTGCTGCACGGAGACAATGGGGGGCACCTGGCACAGTAACTCCTCTAGCAAGCGGAAGACCATGTAGGTGTGAGGAGAGAGAGAGAGAGAGGGGTATGAAAAACAGTAATGCAAATAAAATGAACATGTTTCAAGAGCAGAGTGCAGTCCTCACCCAGTGGTGAGTGCTGCTACAGCAAGGTGGAAAGCCATGGCAGCCCACTGCCTCTGTCTGAGGCAGAAAGTGGCTTGTCCCAGTTCACCAGTCTCCCTCCCACTGACAGAGTCTTCAAAAGGACAGTAAGTCACACAGACTGGTTCTTTGTGTTGAAAAACAGCACGAAAAGCACATGCCTCTGGAGGTTTGCACTGCTAACAAGGGCTGCTTTCCTCAGTACAAACAATAAAAGGCTGATGAGTGAGGACTTCAGCTCTCCCGAGACCATTGCATCTAAACAAACAACAGACTGAAAAATAAAACTAAAATTAAGGTGAAAAGAGAAGATGACTTTATGGAAGGATAACTGCAGCTGCTACCCAGACTTAGAAGAAATGGGAAAAATGTGAGGATCTCTTTGTGTAGCCCTGCTGGCCCCAGAAGAAGACATCTCCCATTCCCACCACACTGGGGCACAGCAACATTTCTAGTCAGTATTCCTGCAGCTTACCACAGATAACTGGCAGGGAATTGCCTTTGGCCTGGCAGCCAGAGGGTACTGGACTACAGGTACTGGGAGATGCACAGCCATTGTTTCCTGCCTCCCTCCCTGCTTCCCATGACCCCCAGCTCCATGGCAGGCAGTGCTGTGTGGGGTGGCTCTGCTGCTTGCTCCTGGCACCCTGGGGCCCAGACTGGCCTGGGAAAGTGCTGTGCTGGAGCATGCTCACTGCATGGGTGACTCCCACTTTGCCATCCCCCCTCGGCCGCTCTAGCTGACACCAAAAGCTCTCGGCATGATCCATACAAGCACAGCTCTCTCAGGCACTACAGGCTTTTAGGAGATTTTGAGGTCCTTCAGCTCCCTTTGTCAGCAGGAGCTCCTGGAGGCACTCAGCACCATAAAGGAATGCTTAATCCTTCACTGAATCAAGCCCTATTAGCATATTTCCAGGCATTTGCAGATGCCATATTTTCTACATTAATATTTAACCCACCAAGTCTTTCAAAGCCCATCTTTCCAAACCTCAAGTTCCCAGATGCTTTTTAATGCCCTTCTCAATAGCGCAATAAAAGTCTGATATTTTATTACTCCCATGAATTATTATTCTAATTTGTAATTTGCCAGACTTTTTTAAACTTCAAAATCTGTATTGTATTTTCCCACACACACACACACAAAAATGCTGTGTGTGACATATTTTTTACTAACGAGCTAAAGCCTAATATTTAAATACACACAAAGATTTTTTTCAGAAAGGGCACACTATCTCTGTCCCAGTCAGCTAGGTTGTTTTATGACACCCCAAATCATATTTAAAGGTTTTCCTAAAACAGAAAGGATAACCTAGAACTGTGCATGAAAAATTGGAAGCAGAAAGAAACAGTTATGTGCTCGCCTGAACTTTGATGTAATGTAAACTTCCAGGATGGTTTATAGGCACCGTTTTTATTTTATTTTTTTTTAAGAAGTACGCACTTGGTTATCTGGAATGCAGATGCTGGGAAAATTCAGAAGCTCTGGAATGCTTGCAAGCTGTGCACCCTATGTAGCAGACGCCAAAGATAATGGAGCAAAAGACGCTCAAGATCTCATCCAGCATCTGCTGGAGTCAACAAGGGCCCTTTTACTGACTGAACTGAGCTGCAGATGAAGCCTCTAAGGAGCACCTTCTTGTCAATAAAACTGAATCTGGAACACCAGAAATGAGGTGGATCAAATCAAAGAAAACAGAGACACTGAAAGGGCGAATGCAAAGCAAAGCATAGCACACTGAGAACTTCTAAACACGGCAAGACTTGTAATGACATGAGCTGATTGTGTCCTGCTTCTTTTGATGCAGGTTGACAGAAAAAGCAGGACACTGTATTGAGAATAATCTGTCAGTGTGAGGATGGAAACCTCCACTTGTTACTCAGTTTAATACCTATAACTCACAAAAATAGAATCCATTGGAATTTCAGTCGTAAGTTCTGGAAAGCAACAGTGAAAATTAATTGAATCAATTTTCTTTCTTTTTTCAACAAACCTATTAAAAATGAAGGCAAAAATCTTTAGTGGAGTCCATCTATGATGGCTCAGAACTGGCCACAGTTTAGTCCAGGGTGCTACATCAGCAACTTCATTGGCAGGAAGTGAAAAAGATTTATTTTCCTGGGTGAAAACATGGCATCACACTTCCCATAGGTATAGGCTATTTCATCCTGGAATGAACAGCTTGATTTTGGAGAACTGGCAGTATTTGAAGACTATCTAAACACTCAAATCCTGGAGCTTATAAAATAATCTGTTGTTGGACAAATCTGAGCCAGCGATGTGAGAATGCCTTGGCTGGGGAACCTGGACTTGGGCACTGTCTGAAAAAGTGCTATACTTTCATATTGTTTTCTTAGGATCCTTTTTCACCATGGGAAAGACCTACCTTGCATTGGACCTTTCAAGGTCTATTTTCAGGTATATTGAATATTAAACTGCTCTCAGAGAGGACTGATTCCTAGTGGTGTAAATGGAATTCCACAGAGCATCTGTGCAGGTGGATGAGAAAGTTCTTCAAAGGAGCAGAGGTCCTGTTCCACTAATACTGCTTACTCTGCTTTTGGCCCTTTCAACAACTCCCTGTGCAAGGCCACTTAAAATTCACAGTAGAGCTGAGCTTCATAGAATGCAAGAAATGCTCCCTCTCCCATCATACTTCTCTCCTGTTCTCTCATCCCCTTGGTTTCCCTTTGGGCTTTCAGTTGTTATGGGGGACCTCTTACAAAATTATTTGTCTGCAAAACTTTAGAAAAGACATAAAAGAAGATTCCAGAGTTAAAAGGAGGAATCTGCTTCTTCCTAGAAATGCTCTGTGGAGTTCAAACCTCTTTTAGGAAGGAGGTTTTACATGTTTCTGGTCAGCTTTGTACTCCACATAGGACCAGTAGTAGTGTTCAGCCTTAAAAGGGAGCAACTTTGATCCTCTCTGAGCATCCAGGGATTATTCCTGGCACAAACTTAAGCCTGGGAGCTAGAGCCAGGTCACTGAAATTACTTTGCTCTGTTGAGCAAAGTCAGGATTTGTTTCAGGTACAACACTGAGTAATGACCTAATAGTAAAATACAATACATACACATAGCACTATTATGCTACAGCAATTGGAATCATTTTACCCAGTTACAATTTCTTTTCTGTTTACTTTTTTTTCTTTTAAACACCTTTCCTGCAATCACTTGTTGACAACAACTCTAGATATGAAGACAAGCCTATCTGCTGAAGACAGCTCTGTTTTTGCTGAGTATGCCCTTCATGCCTTTAACTCCTCTGACAGTTGGTAAAGGAGACATTTTTTGCATCTCATCCAGCCAAGAAGCAGCCACCTCAGATGAGAGAATTCCAGCTGTCTTTTGCATTATTCTTATGGGAGGTTTTTGGAGAACTTCACCTCAAACCCAGGGTTTTGCTTGAGGCTGAGGGAACTGAGAAGTGCAAATTCCCTTCAGCATTCAGGGCCCCACAGTCAAGCTGTTAATACAATACAGGAAAGACAGACAGCTACACTACAGGCTGAAACACAAGCATCCTCAGGGACAGCACTGCCTCAAATCATCACATATCTCACAAAGTCTTTCAAAGCTGTCAAGGCAGAATTGAGAAAACCTTGGGGACAAGTCACATTCTCCTAAAGGCCACTGAGAAGGAATGCAGACCTGCTTGTGTGTTTTTCAGTTCAGGTAACCATAGTGTACACCCCAGAAGTCCCACCACCAGAGGACTCCTATTGGGACCCTGTCAGCTCTGCTTTCCCATTCCCCTGTGCATCTCTTCCATCACCTCCCTGGGCTAATCCAAAAGCAGAAATCTGCCTATCTGCAGAGCAGGCAAAGCCTTTGTGGGCAAGCTCAGGGATGATATCCAGGAGTCCAGCTTAGCCCCCAACAGCCCGTGTGTGATGGATGGCCTCTGTGTGGCACTTACCCTTCTGCTTATTTCTCAGGGCTGCAACTTATTAACAGTATTATCTTTTCAGATTAAATATCAGCATCACATGCAAACATCAGTGACAGGCATTAATCACAGACAATGCTTTTAATCAACAATTGAACATTAATAAGCATAGACCCTGTGAATTAACACAGTGAGAGACTTGTTCTTAATCACTAAAGAGTACTCATAAAGAAAACCCTCTCCTTTTGTTCCTAAAAAGGTCAAAGTCTTCTTTTCTCTATTTGACAAGGACAAAACCGACACATAGTAGAGCATATCTACACTGCTTTATGTGACTTAAATTATTTCCATCCATGTGTAAAAAACATTGCTTTTCAAAGATGTTCACCAAGTTTTTGTATGTGATCTACAGCTCACAGACTCTCTGTTCCTGAAATTATTAGGTTAGTTGCTGAAAGCAGCAATCAAGTTTTACTGTTAATCTTAAAAGCTAATCTTTTTTATTGACTTCCCAGTCAATAAACTTGTAGCTCTGAAACTACTTTCAGCTTTCCTTGAGTAATAAGAGGGTCTGTGTATACCTGTGCATGTATTTGAAGCTGCTAATTTCCTTGCTAAGTAATTTGCACTCAAAGGTTAAAACTATAAAACAATTTGCTTTATCAGCTGACAGGGGGTTTTCTGTGAAAATCAGAATGAGGCTTGAGGTGAGACAACTCGGACAGTAAGGTCAGGATCCCCATGTGGTCACGTTATTGGGGGGCTGTTACAGGGAGTGAATCTTCCTCATGAACTGAAAGGACAAGAAGAGAAGGAGAGGTTCTGATCCTTTTTTTAAGGAACCCAATGGATTTAGTCCTGTCCCTATGCTTGAATTCAAATCTGAGAGAGTTAAAGAACAGTTACGTATCACACAGATTTATCCTTCCCCAGCTCTAGCCAAAGAAAAGGGAAAAAAGGACATGCCAGATGTCTCAGACTACTTCAAGTTGCTGTGAACCAGTTTGGCTGTATTCAGCTGTGCACAAGCTCTGAGAACAAGTTCCTCTTACGCCAGGAACCAGCAGCGTGGGACTCCCCAGAAGTCCCAGCATCACCTCAGTAAGAAGAGGACATGGTATGGGAGAAGAAAAGCAGGTCTGTTCTCAGCTTACATGCTATGTTGAACGCTAAAATATAAATAGCTCTCCAAGCAGCCGGGAAAACACGAAGGCTTCCTTGGCTTTGTAAGTTGTGGTGGGATTTTCTTGTGCCGAGCAGTAGGCAAGCTCTGACTGAAGCTCTTCCCACTGGTGGGGGGCATTCAGGCTGCCACTCTGGGAGCAGCCCTTCTCTTGGCAGCAGCATTAATGCTCTTTGTCCATCACCAGTTTCATCTCATCTGCCAGAGTTAAAACCTCTACCATTCATAGATGCTGCTTAAGATTAGCAGAAACCCTGGGTTCCAAAGGTGCAGGAAATTATTTTCCCCTGCCTCGTTAAGCGTGAAGTTTTCTCTCAGACTAGCCCCCTTTCGGAGGCTCTCTGGACAACAAGCTGCTATCCAACCCTCAATTGTGCCAGGAGACCACAAACTTCTGGGCACTTCTCCCACCCAGCACAGAGCAGAGGGCAATTCACACTCACTGCCCACACCAGACACGAGGCACTGCAGCTCCCAGCCCCACATTTCTGCTTGGCTTTCAGGTGGGGCTGCTCCCCGCCTGCTCTTAGCGTGTACAGCAAGCTTCATGCTCTTAACATTTCCCAGAAATTCAAAGTGACAGAACCGGAGGTATTGCAATCTGGAACTTTTAACTTTCGTAAACTGGTGAGAATACTGGAATGTGCATGTTCCTTATTTAACTGCTCCACCAGCTTTTCTTATATGCTGCTCGGCACAGCCGTTCAGGATACATATTAGACAACTAACATCTGGACTGAATATCTATTAGGACCATATGCTCTACTCAGCTACAGCATCATGTTGGAGATTGAGAAAATCCAAACCAAATGGAGATATCAGAAACTTTCAAGGGTCAAAAATAAAGTAATCTTGGTTTTCCCAGGCCTGATGAATACGGTATATTGGCTTGCGCTCTACGCCTCGTGCGAAAGTCTCATTACAGAAATAACCTGACTGAAAAAAAAGGAAAACAACTTGGGTATTGTGGTTGAAAATAGATCTATCTTGATGATTTTTCCCCTAGTAAAGTTTTCAGTGAGTCAGTGCTCAATGTCTCTGTCTTCTAAATGAGAATGAACAGCAAGAGCCTTAACCTTGTCTTTCCTGTCGATATTTTTAATGGTGGTGTTTTCCATGTGGGTGTGATGGTTTCCAGTTTCACCTCAATAGGATTCTCCTGGTTTATGGACAAAAAGGTTGTATGTGCCCTAAATGGCCATGCCTGGGAATGTAATGCTTACATAAACAGAAGTAGTGCTTAAATGCCATAAAAGCCACTCAAGACAGTTGATGGAAGTTGGTGTGACTCCTTCACTACTGAATAAGGAATTGACAGCACTGAGCAGCTAAGGCAATCTTATACATGAAAGGAAGATGGTAGGAATTTCTTTAATTGGCTTTGACACCTGATCAAGAAAAAAATTATAAATCCCCACATTCTCACAAATATCTCAAGTAGGAGGAGACATATTTGTGCTTCTACAACTTTATAGGTAAAGTCCTGAATCACCAGAGATCAACTGTGTTCCTTAGATAACTTATACCTGCCCAAATTTCCTGTGACCATGTCCTGTGACCACCACCTTGACTGAGGCAAGGAGCTGAACTTAATACTCTGGCTAATTGGTGCTGATACAGCTCCAGGTGAAGTTTTGGGGCAGTGAACATCCCAGTGGTGTCTTGGACTCCAGATAAAAGGATTTCACCCAACTTGGCTGGGACATGTAAGGAATCACTGCACATTCTCAAAGTAATATCCACACAGTACTTTCCAGGTCAAAAGGGAAACCAACGCAAAATAATTTTGAAAGAGAAAGCGATTCCATTTTCTTGCTATTGTTTGGTTTGTTACAAAATGAAATGAATCTAATCTCCTGTATTTGAAAACTTGATGTAAAAACACCTAAATGTCCTTTTTTAACAAGTGTTTTATATTTGCTTTATGGTTTTGATGGTTGGATCAACACAACAAAGGTAGAGAAAAGGAGTACATAGGAGGGATATTTCTGGAGCAGAAGAACTGCAAGAGCTGGATAACTGGAGTGATAGAAAGGGTAGGATTCAACAGCATATGTGCCCAACCACAAGCTGTAGGGAGTCAGAGCAGCATCGCTGCTGTGCTCTGGGAGCTCATTGTCAGGGAATGGCAGTGAAAGAGAAGTACTGGCTGATCACAGGACAAATGCAAGTAAACTAACACGACTTGGCCTTGAGAAAAAGGATCTGCTGTGGCAGGTAAAGCAAAGTGATCCCAAGTAATCCCTCCAGAAGTAAGGTAGCAGTAACAGCTCTGTTGGAGGTCAAGAGATTTCACCAGGCAGACTCTTTTCACCACACATGTTCAGGAAAGATGAAACAGGTAGAGAGAAAGACTATTAGGGTGGCCAAGGAGGCATAGGTCACAAGGATCTTGACTGGTTTAGTACAGAAAAATAAAGCCTCAAGCAGACTATGATAGTGGCTACAGAATCACTGCAGCACAAAAAGAAAAGGAGGAATAAGTGTCATGGAGGAAAATTCTTTTCAATAATCTGTGTAGGCAAAAGATATCTAACAAGTGGTTAACTAGCCATAAATGAACATTTATGTTTTCTTCAGGGTGTTATATTGAACTATGGTCTCTCAGACAAAGAAAAAATGTGAGGCTTGACAAGCCTTCTAAATCACTGACATCCCAATGAAGTCAACAACAAATTCCTGTCCTCCATCCCTGTGTCTGGCTGCCCGTGGATGCAAGCAGATGTTATTGAACTCCTTAGTTCCAACTCCCTGCCAAAGCCCTTTTTTAAAAAAAACCCTCTGAGGTCTAGAGACTTCTCTTTCTTCAGATGAAAGATTAGATTCTGTCAGTTCTGAGTACATATGTGGGCTGATCTGGCCTATGGGCCGTATGTTTGACACCTCTAGTATACTGTGTTATTGTACCCGGGGGAGGTGACGGGGACTTATTTATAGAGACAGTGTCTGTCAGGGGAATTTTTAAGTGTGATTTCTGTTGGTTAAAATAGGAAGAATATGTACTCTCTTAAGTGGACACTCCCTTGCTTTTAGGCATGGTCAGGGTGGGCGCCCTTAATGAACACCAATGGTTTTCAATTTAATACTTTTTTGTGGGAAGATGCAATATTTTTAGAATCCTTGGCTATATCTTTAAACTTGGAAAAATGACAAGTCCAGGGACTTCTGGGACACTTGAAGCAGATCTAACCTGTCATCTGTGCCGTGAGTAGCTGCAGATGCCACTGCAGTGAGTGCAAACACTGCCTCACTGCAGGCAGTGCTCAGCACCCATGCAGCACCAATGGAACTGCAGAGCAGGTGCTACTGAGGCTTCAGCCCACTGAGCCCCCAGGCTGCACCCAGCCAGGCTCTCTCTTGCCTCTTAGCTCTTCTCCCTTCCCACCACAGGGATTTTAAAATACACACAGCCCTCTGCACAAGCCCAATGTTTAGGAAGATCACTTCCTCCAAAATGCCTTTACATGAAAAAAAAAGCCACTCCAGGTTAAGGAGGAGGAAAACATCTCCTGCTGACTTCATGATAGGGGCCTGGGGGCTTCACCCTGTCTCACTGAATCTGTTCATTCTCTAATGTAAATTACTTAAGAAGGAAAGTTTCCTGATATTAGCATTTCACACATCCACACATCACCAAGCCGCGTTGCTGGTGCTTGAGAAATAGCCAACAAAAATAACTTCCTAGCAGGGTTTAGGTACATAAGATTTAAAGCACCCAATGAAGTTTTCAGAGTCCTAACACTTCAAACAGAAGAGGTCCAACAGTAAGCATACAGCTTAAAATCTTTAATCAAACACATTAGTTCACAGCAAGAGCCAGTAGATAAAACAGATGCAAGATTTCCAGACCAAGTCATTCTCACACATGGTAACACCATCCTCTCTTAGGGGAAAGCAATGATGGCAAACAATAAAAATACCCTTATTTAAAAAAATTCCTTAGCATGTCCAAACTGCCATCTCTGTTTAATCTCAAACTTACAAAAACCAATGCCCTTGGTTAGGAGTCTGTTGATACATTAAGTTGGGGAAAAAAAAAAACAAACCTCAAAAACCTTACAATGCTCCCCCTGTCCCCAGCCCCACAGTTTCCTGGAGATGCTGCTATATAAGTGTGAGGGAATTTGCTCAAGAAGATGGCTTCATATTCTGGTTTCTAATACTGAGTATTGGGACAGCATCCGTAAAGGTAGGGTCCAAACTATGTTAGCCCATTGTCACAAGTCCCTAATGTTCCACCAGTAGCTGGCAACAGACCCCAGACCTCCCACAGCCTCTACTTGGCAACCGTGAAACAGAACTGACCTGCTTGTACTCAAATTTCCTGGAAGACTCCTTGCATTTAATCAAAAAGAGGTTTTTTTTAATTCTCTGGTCTGGATTGGATGTGGTTCATAATCTCAGTGATGAAAAAGCCAATCATTCACCTTACTAGTCAGCCCTGCATTTTCTATGATCATTTGTTAAATTAAATTCCAGCTGTTACCAACTATTCATGCGCTGTCTGCTGTGTATACACATCCACATACACTGAAACAGTAATGTTCATTAAACAGTTGTGCTGTTAGGGTTGCCCATCTAAGAGTCAGCTTACTAAGTACTGTTTTCCAACAAAAATGAAAGCTGTGAGTTCCATCCATACTGTCTCATGCAAAATCAGAAAAATAACAGACTGGTTTCCTACATCCATATACCAGCACAGCACTGTTGGGTGGAGTGAGGCTTCTTTCTCGGGTCTGGTGAAAGTCAGCCCCTTTGACTTTCTCACTAGTCCCCTTTTTTTAACTCATTCAGCAGAGGATTTTGAAGCAAGGAAAAACTGTGGGCCCAGAGGACAGGTCCAGGGCTGCAGCAGCAGTGCTAGAGGAGAGAGCATTGTGTGCCTGTGCTAATCAGCACTTGCTTCAGCTCCTTTTGAACCTTCTCCTCATGCACAGGCAGAGAAGGCAAGATTTCAGGTTGCTTTAGCTTGCAAACTTTAGAAGTGGGGATACTTGTTCCCTAGAAAACAGGGAATCACTCTGTGGTTACGGAAAGAAACCCCTTCCCACATCCACCTTGGTTGTCTTATACCCCCAATTTTGGTTACTTCGAAGTAAGAAAGAGAACTTCTTGGTTTAACTTGCTGCTGCCATTTGCAGGCAGGACCATACCCTGAGCTGCTGCAAACTGGCAGAGCCAAATTGGTGCTGGGGAGGGTCAGTCTGGACACCCCAGCTGAGGATCTGGACCCCAATACCAGGGCTATGGTGCAGCAGCAACCTTCAGTGCCAGCGCATACAAAGTAGTTGCAGAGCACATTATCCGGATGATCACACAGCTCTCAAGGCAGCAGATCAGTAACAACTAAACCCCGAGCTCCTCCTGAAACTGAAACAATATCAGCTTTGAGCAAACAGTTGTCCTAAATGAAAATTCATCCCCTGCTAAATATAACCAGGTTGCATGACAGCACATATGTGTTGATTTCAGAGAGGTTTCTGAGGCATGAGGAAGATCATAAATAGGCCTTAACATCTAAGAAAATTAGACAGAAAACACAGATTCGCTTTCCGTTACACTTTTGTTTAGCATTCAGCTCAGTATCTGCTCTTCCTCTCTTCCTTAAGCGTCCTGGCACAGAGCTTAATTATTAGCACAGCCTCCTTCAGAGGAAATGGTTCCTTTTATTTCAGTGTCATACACAAGTTAATGGGAAAAAATTATTTGCAACGTGAGAGTTTTTAACTTCTGCAAACTTAGCCTGGCTGGGGTGCTGTAAACTCCTGTGTTTGTTCTGCTCAATGTCAGGCAGCCACCAGCAGTGTCAGGTTAATCATCCTCGGTGCAAACTAACACCCAAATGATGGGAATGGTGAACTACACAAAGCCAAAGGCAGAACTTTCCTAAGCATGGACCAGGCAGGTGAGACCAGGATAGCTGGGCTGTGGTGGGGCCATGCATTGCTGACCCGAGAGCAGAGCTTGCCCACAGGTTGCAGGCTTCATCTCCAGGACTTACATCAAGCAGAAGCAGAGTTGTAGGAAAATTATTATGAGAGTGGGTCTGAAAGTGGCTTTTTATCTCTCTCCAAATAAACAGTGAGTTCATGCTAAACTGCCTGGGTGCCTGCTCTGGTGTCTAAGCACTGAAAGCCGAAACCCTCGGTGCAATACTCCGTGGTTCCAGAGTGAGCTCTGCCAGACGCAGATGGGATGTGCCACCGTCCCCCTGCCAACGGCAGGACATGCCCTGAGGAAATGGGAGCAAAGCTGCGAAGGTGCTGGAACAGAAGGAAGCTGCTGGCAGGTGTCTCGCAATACAATGACATGAAGCAGTCAGGTCTATGCTCTGCGATGCGGTTCCTTTCCTGTTCCTTTACCCTGCTTGGCATTTGGGCCTTGTGCTCACAACCAGAGGCATTTCCACAGGGAAACCCCTGAAGTGCTCAGCTCTTGGGGCTGCTGCCAGCTGACCCCTGGCCCTGAGAAGCCAGTGGTCCCTGGTGAGAGCAGGGATCCATTCCACCCATGTCCTGACCATCATCCAGAGCAAACATCCAGCCAGACACAGAGCACGGCTGCTGTTTGTAGGAATACTAACCTACTTCTGTTAAAGCTATTTGATTCTCTTCTGAAAACAAACAAGAGGATGAGAAAAAGACTAATTTCAAGAGCAAATGCAGCACATTGATTTTGTGTCTGTGATTTACCCTAAATATACTAAATAGTTTGAAAATGGGAAGCTTTGCAAGCTGTTAGCAAGCACCAATCAAGTAAACAGTGGTATTTAATAAATGTTAATTTAAAATAACATCAATGACCCTATCACTGCATGTATCTCTCTACTCAAAGTTGAAATGCATTTAGCTTAGTGTTGCCAAACATCATTTGTACCTGATAAAACACCCTCTCATCCGTTCAGGCTACACACAAAGCTTATAAAGCTCGCTCACAGTCAGTGTCAAGAAGGAGGGACTGTAACTTTGTCTCTATTACAGACTGCAGGTCCCATTTAAAATTCTTTTTTCTAAGAATCTCAGAATTTAGGCCATTATTCTCAAGAAAGTTGGTTTGTTTACCAATTATTAAATAAATTAAGTAGAAGACATAACTTGTCCTTGTGATTTTTGGCAATTTGAATTTTTTTTTAACTAACCTATCTTTTGTATTTTCCCCAGGATGGAAGTTGTCAGCTGTGGTACTCAGGCTCCAAAGTGTTACACACCAGGCTCAGATGAACCTTCTAGATGTTCTGCACGAAAGACTTTCCGTATTTTGAGAGCACTGTCTGGAAAGTTTGTTTTACATGAGAATATTACAGAACTAGAGGGGTAAGGCTGAAAGCAAGTGCTTTGTTGTCCTGGACATTTTCCTGTGTGTTTGGCTCAGCTCTCTGGAAGAACTTGCCAGTTCTTCAGGTGCCAGAGACCATGGCCAAAACTTTTGGCACTACGGGTGTATGAGGAGGCTGGGGAGGCAGCAAGAATAAGAATAAAGTAATAATAATAATAAAAGAATTAAAATAATAATAAAACAAACATGGTCTGAGGAGGGAGGTGAAAGAAAGGAGGGGGTAGATGTCAGCATGGAGGTCTGAGATGAGCAGAGGAAGGGAATCTGTGGAGCCTGCTGGTGCCATACATCATGTCCTGCATGCTCTATCCTGTGGCTTCCCCTGGACTAAACACAGGAACATGATGATTATGGTGATGGACTACTCAAACTGTGCAAAGATGTTTTCCTTTTACATGATGTGCTACAGCTGATATTTCTGGGCTTTAATATATGAATTTCTGGCTAAGTTACTTGGAGTAACAGGGTGGTTTTGTTCTGTTGTTTTTTTTTTCCTTTTACATACAAAATTATTTGAAAGCGTTTACCTCTGTGTATAAACTACTTTTTTCCCCCTTTGTTTCCTTCATCAGCTCAAATTTTCACCTGGCAGAGGAACACAAATACCTGTGCTTACTATTATAATTGTTAAAATCCACTCAAAAAGATGCATCTTAGAGGATGTAGCTGAACTAACAATCTAATTCCATGCAGAAGTATCTTCAGATTATGCACAAATAGAGCAGAAAATTAAACTGTGGTAGGAGGAAAACACTACTATTTGGGAATATGAAATTTCCCTGTCTCTGTCCGACATGGCTGAGTGGATGCCTCAGCATGCCCAAAGGAATGTCTCTGTTAGAGAGACAATGTTTTCTACTCAAAGCTTCTGAATAGTCAGATTTTAAAATTTAATTGAATTTCATTTCTTAAGGAAAAGTCCAAGTCACACAAGGACCCACTAGAAAAAAGCTGAAATTGTTTTGATGGGAAAGAAGTCAGAATCTCACAGATAAATCAGACTGCACAGAAATCATGCTGAACTGTGATTCCAGACTTTCCTAGAAATGTCCAGTTCTAATGAGAAAATCTGGCCAGTCTCCTCTAGGATACTCAGACTTTAAATTCTCTGATAATTGGTAAGGGATATTTACTCAATGCACTTCATCCCTTAACCAAGATATAACACTCTTGGTGAAGAAACATGTCTAAGCCTAAAGGGAGTGGTCTCCATCTCCTTAGGTTTCCACATGAAAAAAGGAAAAAGAATTTACTCCTCCCCTGGGTCAAAATCTCAGTTTACCCCAAGAAAACATATATGCCTTCCATGCAATGCAATTACAAGTCAGCTGAGAAACTTGGAATGAAGGAAAGCAGATCCATACATTGGCAAATTCACATAGTCCCTCAGCTTTAAGGGATGCCAACAAATCCATTACCACAATAGTATTTACCATTGAGAGAGTCCCGCTTCAGGATTTACAGGCTTAATATAAAGAACTTAGACTGGAAAGGAAAAAAGTTCCCCTCCCATTCGCTCTTTCCAATGGAAAAGGATTTTTCCCAAGTGAAAAGTAAATTGCTGAGAAAATGCAATTGAAATGATTAAAATTGCTGAAGGTTTTCCCCTTAATTTTGTTCCCGTCCTTCTTCCCCCCAAATTCCCACGATAGTCAATGTCAGAAGATTTTGCTTACTCTTGAATTCCTCCTCCCAAATCATAAATATTTATCACGTGAATGGGGTTCTTACAAGTCTCTCACATTTGTGAAAGAAAGCAGTTTGCTGCAGGATTTGACCTTGAAAATCTTCCCCAGTCTCATTGACAGGAGCCAATGCTATTTTTCCTTTTTAATAGCCTTGGAAACTTGTGCCAGACAGACAGAACAGCCAGACAGACCACACGCAGATTATTAAAAACAGTTAAGGGTGTGTGATTTTGGTATACGGACATAATGGCCACTACATTATGGGCAAATGGGAGGTGGTAGGGCAGGAGGGGGGGTGTTCATTAATGAACATAAATAATGAAAGGGCATTGGAACATGGTTCATTCAACACTAAAAGCCAACTTCTCCAGTTAGAAAATGGAATCAATCATCTGGAGTAATGGAAGAATTAGAAAACTGTCAATCTTTATGTTTTGGATTTCTAAACAACCATTAGACTTGGATGTCAGGAAAGAAACATTACACTACTGCCTAAAAAGCAAGAGATTGTATGAACTTTGCTATCTTTTCCACAAAACCTTGTACTGAAATAACTGAAGTGCCCATAGCCCCCTCATCCCCCCAGATTTCTGCCAGAAACACACATCACACACTGGACATTTGAACACTGAAGGAGTAACAAAGCCCAAAGCAGAGAGCAGTCCAAGAGGCAAAAGGCAATGCTGCTTTGGTCAGCTCTGCTGGGAGAAGAAGGGGAAGACATTTTGTTTTCCTGCTTCCATGCTTTCCTCCTCCATATCTTCTGTTGTCTGTAAGAGTGCCCAGTCATGGGGCTTGCAGAACCCAACTCACATCCAGACCTTGAAACAGATACAGGAAGGGCAGAACTTGCACTCCCTGGGCACTGTTACCAAGAAGTTGCTCCTTTGACTACCACTGTTTCTTTTTTATAAAGTCCCAAAGTCAACACACAAATCAATGACTTTGAGGGCAGCCAGACAAGTCTTGCTCTTTTTGAGGTGAAGAAACAGTTTTTGATAATTTTGATGAGTGTTGGATTATCATCCAGGGCTGAATCTGACTAACATGTTAAATTAATGCTAGCCAGTGCACAGCCCCTATTTAAAGATATCAAGGGGATTTAGAGAAGCCTTCCTGAGAGGCAATCAGACCTGAAAAGGGCATGCATGGGTACCTCAGGATATGCATTGATGTTTGTGGCACAGAACAAATCTCAGGGTCCCTACATCAGCAAAGAAAAGGAATAGTGTCCTGTGGGACAGAGGATCTTGTGGTCCTATAGCCAAGGTCAGGAAACCCACCACCTGACCCTCCTTCTTTTCGTAGGTGTTTTGATAAAAATAAGGGGGGAAGAGGAAGTCTTTGTTAGAAATTTCCTTGGTTTTCCAGGACTGTATGGTGAAACTCAAAGATGCTTTCACCAGGTTTTCTCCTTCATCTCAATTCTGATACACAATAGAGTCCCATTCTGGTGGCAGCAACTGATTAATCATGGCATCTCTGGCAAAAGAATATTTCAACTGAAAAATGTTTTTTTGAAAACTCACTTGTTTTCCATGGCCTTAAAAAGACCATTGACTGAAAAGGCCTCTCTCCATTTGAAATCCTAGTTCAGTCAGGAGCCTTGACTGAATTCAGCAGCACCTCAGTATCACTGAAGGAAGGGACAGTTTCTCAAAGATGATTTAGGCTCCTTATCACTTCTTCCATTTGCCTTTCTCAGCCTATCACATCATCTCAATTACATCCAGCCAACTAACCTGAGCACAAACTCCTTAATCAGATCAGCAGCTGCCTGTGCATGAAAGTCCTGTCCTAGGGAGGGGGAAAAAAAGAAAAAAAAAAAAAGAGAAGAAAGAAGGGGCCTTAAATTTCCTTCAGGATGCAGAAAAAAAAAAAAAAAGAAAAAGAAAAAAAGAAAAAAAAGGGCTTGTATCACAAAGCAAAAGGAATATTTTACATCAGCACAATGAAATATTTATTAATAGCAGACACTAAATAATCTAGTACAGACTTGTTCACCAGAGTGCAGATTTTAGCAGGAGTCTCTGAGAACCAAAGCCCATTTAATTGTAATGAATAATAGCACAGATTTCCTATATTTGGGCTCCTATTTTGCAAAAAGTGTTAGCAAGTAAACATGGGTATTCCCAAACTGTGAATATTTAGTTAAGTTTTATTCTGATGTTTCTTGTTCTAAATATTACTCTATGAATTATTAAATTGCAACCAATTTTCATAAGGATGAATTTTTTTGTTTGCAAAAATTTCTACTTTCTTCCACCTGAAGCTAAATCCACTACACATGGAGCCAACTAGAGGCAATATATTCAATATATTCTTGAAAAGGAACGTAAAATCTGAGCCAAAGTATATATCGGATGAAAACCAGAAATGCTACTTTCATTTGAGTGTGATACACCCATAATGGCTTCAGCCAAATTAAGATTTTTACCAAATGTCTTACTAGTATTAAAAGTTCATGAGTAGAAATTTGTTTAGTAGAGAACATGCTACTGACTGAGCATTTTTACTTTATATACACCTCATGTCTGACCAGAAATAAGCAAAACCCCATATCCCAAATGCAGAGTGTATGGGACAGAGAAAGAGGGGTCTGGAGAGGAGAAACCAAGTGCTCTCTCTCCATGCATGGGTCACTGCACTGGGCTGGGAAGCCCTTCCCAAAATTCTGCATGGCAACAAGTTGCCCATCAGCACTGGGTAGCGGAGGTGAGGCAAGAACACTTGTGCAGGTGGAAACCCATGCCCTGCACTAAAACACCAAGTTCCCCTCATGGCACTTACTTAAAACTCTCCCACTCTTTCTTTCCCTTGAGACTGGACACTGCTGGGGCCAGTTTGTCCTTCCTGTGCTTTTTTATGAGGCCCCCAAAAGATGATCAGGACCTCACCAGAGCTTAATCTGTGCTCATCTACTCTGGAGACGAGGGGTGGGGGTGGTCATGTAGCAGCAGCATAATTAGCAGAGACACAGGGAGAAGAGACCTCCAGCAGCTGAATTCTCTGTGGGCAACAGAGAGGATACTTTTAAACTTACATAACAAAAGGATCATCTACAGTAAGCATCAAATGATGGTCACAGCAGAGGTGTAGAAGTACAGAGGAATAATTTACATCAACACCATTTCACAAAGTGAGAGTCAGCTACTCACACTCTTGCTCCCAGAACAATTCCTGCAATAGTACAGGCACACTGGAAATACCATTTATTCTGTAGAAAATGTTTTTCTAATGCTGAGCCTACATAGAGAAGGAAGAAAAAGATAAGATATGTGCCTATAGCTGCAGTTTCCCCATGCCTGAGTTACTGCTCAGCCTGTGGGCACATACAGATGCTGCCAAGTGGTCAAGCAATGTGCATGGCAGGGCTTTCAGTGTTTTGTGATTTATTTTCTTCAAAAAATGGCACTGTCCAACAAGTACCAAGTGATAGTGGCAAAGCTCTTTAACCACTCTGCTGCTGGGTTGTGCTGGAAGCAGAAGGTTAGACCAGACTCACAGGTACCTTACAACTGTCCTGACTATTTTAACGTGCCATACACAAAGCTGCAAATCAGCCTGACAGCATGGAGAAGCCTCTGATTATACAGCAACTTCACTTTCTGTCCTTTTTAAGTGCAACATTTTCAATTCTCGCACATGTGCATGCTCATTTGGGAAGCATCTGACTAGTTCTGGCATCAGATTTGGACACCTTAACGTGTGCATCTTCCTCACAGTCTCATAGCACTGAATAACACATTAAGTTACATTTGTCTAGAGGTCTGCTCAGTTCAACCTGGGTGGGTAAAGAGGCAGATATTTATTTACACTGCAGCCACAGGGGTGAGATCCTGGCTGCAAGCTGAGTCACAGGTTTCAGTGCAAGTCCTCAGAGAGCACGGCCTGGCTGATCAAAGGTGATGCTGGACCTTGCCTTGGAGCCTTGTGGAGGTCAGCACAGCTGGGGGCAGCCAGAGCAGCTGCCCTTTGCTAGCACTTCTCACCTGCTGTCGGCACAGCAGTTTATTTAGAACAATAAATCACAACACTTGTGTGATGTTTGTTAGCAAATATCAACATTCAATAGCAAGTACTAGTGATAAGCACAAATTCACTTGACAAACTGTGTCCTGTCATAGAAAAAAAATCAAAATCTTCCTGCAGAGGAAAACCATCCTTTAATGCTAAATAGTTTAGGGTTAGGCCTGCATAGCCTTCTTTCTCCCTAACAGTGATATAATCTGCAAGAGATTATGGGAGTAAATTGATAGCTAGGTTATTCTTAGAACACAGAATAGATTTTGAATGGAAAATCCCGTCATTTTCTTATATAAACAAGTACAAAATGCATTTATAGGACAGGTTTGGGTGTTTTCAGCTTGCAAAAGGGTTTTAAATTTTTTTTCCTTGCCACATGAACTGCCAACTAAACTGAGAAACAGAAATCCTAAATAAAAGTTTAAAAGCAACCACCAACTGTTTAGAAACTGAAAAAGAAACTCTACTAGGAAATCAGTCCTTTTAAGACAGGGTTCCAGTAAGATGTCAGTGATAGGTCACTTGGTCCGACTATTCCTGCGGAATAACCACATTTTAAGTTTTCAGAGTGAAATATATGAGGTTGGGCAGCCATGGAGGTTAGTACAGGACTCAGATTTTAACACAAAGGGTAATCTGGCCTGGTGCAGTCTGGTCACTGCTGCAGTGCATCTGAAGGTTAGGTTTTATGTTTATTAGCATCATCCAGATGGCGTTTTATGTCCTTAATAACTTTGTCCCTGACTAAGCCATGAACCTACTGTTTGACAAACACTGTAGGAAATACCCATCAGCAGAAAAGCCATTTTGTAACAAGGGGTAGAGCAGGTACATTTAAGATGCCCACAATTTACTTCTGTGTACCTGTCACCTTTTGGTGTGTACACTTAACACAGGGAAGGGCTTTAAGCATCTGTTCTTAAGCTGAGGGGTCTGGACAAAGGAGTTCAGTACCCTTGTAGATGCCTGGCAGCCCTGCAGCTCCTCCCAGTGCACTGCTGAGCAGCACAGACACCTCCTCATCTGCTTACACCCTGGCCCATCAGCAGAGGTGTCTCCAACATTTTGCCCTGCACACTGGATACCTAGCAAAACATACAGGATTTCCTGTATTTTGGTGAAAATTAGTCCCACTTCTAATTAGCCGGACTTGTGGCTCTCTGGGAAAAACTATTTTAGTTTCTAATAGTTTAAACAATTATTAGCATTTGTTTTTGCCCAAAGGGCATCTCAGCAACCCAGAAGTTTATTTCAGCACCTGAGGTGCACAGGTTTTTCCACTTTCAATGTAAACTGAAAAAATGTTTGATTTCTTCCTGGGTGCAAAACACATGGTCAAGATGTTCCTCCCAAATCAGCAGAAGTTGCAGCACCTTTGTGGAGAGCAAAGGTTGTTGTTGGGTGCCTTGTTTTTCTTTCCTGCTCCCATTTCAGGTAAACCATTGTGAGCTATCGGGACAGTCTCTCTGCATCTTTGTTGCAAGTCTTTTGGGTGAACAGCAGCTCGCAGGACCTGGGGTGGGCTGGGCAGCCCACCGAGTGCAGCCCCTGCACAGCTCCCTCTCTGTGCCAGCCTTTGCCCATCCCTGGTGGCTTGTACAGCCCTGGGATTCCACATCCAGCATCAAATGCCTCCATGACACTTCCAACCTGAGCTGCGGCCAGCGAGTGCATACCAATCAAACAGATGGGCTACAAGATGATGAGTTTACACAATCCAAGAGGTGCTGCATACTTGTCCTGCTGGTTTACTGAACTAATTGAAGTTAAATTGGTTCAGCCTCATGATTCAGACAAGACCCGAATGAATGTTAGCAGCACTTTTGGTGTTTCATGACACAATTTACTTCAAATTAAAGCAACTGGAAAAAACCTTGTGCTCAGGGAAGTAAGTATGTATCGCTGTTGAAGCAGACACTGGCAGTAGTGACATCAGCATGTTTTTTTAAGCATACGTTCGTCTTTTGCAGGGATATTTTGAGACCCTAAAAATGTCACTACAGAACTGTCCCAGTTTTTGATTTTGAAAATGTCACCTGTGTCATCATTGGAACTGGGCTGTTATTTCCAGAACTAACCATTTGGGGAACAGTTTACGTGAAACTGAAACCTTAGCACCAGCTCTGCAGTGAAAGAGAGAAGGCAAAAGTGCTGGCACTCACACTGGCGCTGGAGTCATCCAGGAATTGGCTGGCTTACCTCAGGCCAGCCTTTCACTTGCCAGAATTCAGAAACTCACATTTCTTTTCAAATTTGCTATTTTCTTTAGGCATTCATTTTGAACGTGACCAGCTGTTCTCAGAACAGAGATCTGGAGCCATATTCTATATTTTTAGAGCAGGCATCTTTCCTGTTAAACAGAAAGATGAAAAAACTCCAAATTAGATTATGGTTAGGAGGAACAGAAGAAAATTCACAAGTGTAAAGCTGCTGCTGCTCACTCAAAAGGCTTGCAACAAAGATGCAGAGACTTTCCCGATAACTCACAATGATTTACCTGAAATGGGAGCAGAAAAGAAAAACAAGGCACCCATACAATACACAAACAACTCATTGAAGTCCCAGCATCTGGTGTCATGATCTGCTGAAGATACCAAAAGGGTATCAAAAGATACCAAAAGAGATCCTAGTACAGGATCCTGCTCATCCCTTGGGCGGCATCAATACTGACACAACTGTCTCAGGGGCTAGATCAAGAATCTCACCAAGCTGCAGACTCATTTGGCCAAAAAAGTCCCAGTTTTGAGCACTGGGCTGTTCCACAGCAAGCACACTGGTACTGTTACAGTGGCTGGGACTCGGAAGGCAGTACTGGGATGGACAGTAGGACTGGCACTCTTGGCAGCAAGTGACAGCAAGTGTGTGCAGCCTGGGTAAGATTCCCACACATTTCCAATAGCACTGGAAACAACAAAGCCTGAGCTCATGGGGCTGTGGGCTGTAAGCTGATAGCCAAGGGCTGCAGGTGGCTGGGCCATACAGCAGGACGTCTCCAGGTACGCTCATCTTCTAAAGCTGCTAACAGGCATGTTCACACCACATCCTTTCCTTTGACAAAACTCACAGAGCCTTCCTGCTCTAAACAACCACATGTATTCCTAAAACTTGCTGGAAATTAATCCTCCCTGAGACCTTTACTGCTTCAACCAATTTGGCTGAGGACAATGGGCAGTTTCCACTGCCTTTGAATCTGGTAAAAAAATGCACAAAACAATATTACCAGACAATCTCATATTCTTAACAAATAGTCCAACAGAAGAACTGAAACAACACAGAAGAAAAGAAAAAAGCAACTTCAAGCTAAAGGGAAATGTATTTGAAGATCATCCCTGGGGCACTGTCTCCAAAATGCTTTTGTCTTTAGTGGTCACTTCCCACAAGAGGTCCCCAGCCCCTTTGGAGCAATTTTTAAAGAAATTTGGGGAAAAAGTTCTACATCCTAACCCCCAAATACTGAAATATTAGCTCATTCCCATAACCAATCTTCAAGATATCATCTATAATTGTTTATGTTGTTCCTAATTCTCACCAAGTTAACCAAAATTTTAAAATGTTACATTTTTATAAAGCCCTGTGTTTATCAGGTTATTATTTTTTAGCCAGTGTTAAGTATTTCCATTTAAGAGGAAGGCTTTGGTTTTTTCCACATGTCCACATTTCTGAAACTAATTACTCAAATTTGTCACAAGGTTAACTCGGAAAGTTTCACTCATCCTCTCTGTGCTCTCAGGATTTATGAACTCAGATAAAATGCTCTGTGGGAGACTTCACCCCCAATTAAATTATTAACTGAGGGAATTAATCCCTCCTCAGTGGAGGTAAGACCCTTCCCTGTTCTGCTCCAGAGTGAATTGCATCATCAGGGCAGCTCAGAGGAGATGCTTTAAAAGGACCCACCCAGCTCTGCTCCCTTCTCACCAGCCCTTGGCCGGCAGCATGAGTGGGTCACTGCCAGCACAAGGACAACCTGGTCCACTTCCCACTTGAATCTAAGGGCTCCTGTAAACATAATATGTAAAATCCCACCCCTTTTTTTTTAACAGGAAATCAAAGAACTCCTTAAGAGGTAGTTTCCTTCAAGAAGGAAGAACCCCAAAACTTCAAGGTTTTATTTTAACGCTCCTGCAACTCTTGAGTGTAGAAGAACATTTGAGATGAAGGTAAAAGAAAGTCTCTCATGCAAGTGGATCCCAATTGTTTCCCTGTGTGGTTCAGAAGACATGGCCACTTGCAACACTGAGGGAGTTTCACTCAACATGCACTACTCTCAGTCGCAAAGGAAAATGGGTTCCAATGAATAATCCAGTGATCAGACAGAATACGGTTACTTTACATTTGTAATTTTAGAGATGAAAGGGTATGAAACACTCTTGGCTTGTTATGAACCAACGCCTTGTTATCCCCTTTCTTTTGAATTCAGTCAGTGCCATTTGTAGAAAAGCCATTTCTCCCCAGGAACCATTTCTTTTCAGATTACCCCTCCTTCCCAGCAATTTCTGTTTT
>NW_005054298.1:25853500-25874807 GCF_000277835.1 Geospiza fortis | reverse complement strand
ACATTTACATTTTTTAAAATAATTGATCATATCTCTGTAATCTTATACTTTTATTCTAAAACATAGGATGCATACAGTCACTACTCAGCATGGCCAGTGAATTATGGCTTATTTGGGATTTTAAGTACAAAGATTATAAAAGTGTTGGTTAAAGTGCTGCCAAGTGAACTAAATTTAGTGTTCATGGTATCTAGCTAAATATATGTTTTTTAAGTAATAAGAAGGAGTTGTTATTGAAACTGCAATCATCTTTCACAATAAATACTGTTTTACTTGAAGGCTTCTATTCAGTAAATTTATATCAGTACTTGGGTATGGTGTACTTGTAATTAACACAGATGTAGGGAAACACACTAATGTTTCTTAAACTACATTTCTTTTGTTTATGGTATGCAAAGGAGAATTTGGTGTGCCACATGCACTGAGGACTGATAAAGGCATGGCTGAGTATTGCACAAAGATGTCTACTCAGAGGTTATCAGCTTGGAAAGGAGCATTGTCATAAGGAAACCAATGCAGGAGCATTATCAGGAGTAATCAATGCATTAAAAAGGAGTTGAGGCTCATGAACTGTTAATAAGAAAAGGTTTGGGGGAGGAATGATGATGTATTGTTTAGACTGAGACTTCCTGGGTATGTTCAAAACCACGTACAAATACAGCCCAGGTGAATATTCCTGAGACCTACAGAACTCATCTAAACTTCTCCAGGATGAAAGTTCTGCAAAATTAGCAACTTCAGACACAGGGACCCAGATGGAAAGACAAACTTTATCGTAAGGTCTGAAAGCTTGGTTTACAAGCATTTAAAAATCAAAGCTTTGTTTCTCTCGGCTGCAACTAAAGGCGATTGAAAAAACAGCATCTTTTAAATATGTATATACATATTTAAATAATATACATAAATATCAAATATATCTATTTAAATAATATACATAAATATCAAATATATCTATTTAAATATATACTTCTTTCCTAAGCAGATCACAGTGGCAAAGTACATACAGTACACGCAGTATCAGGAATGCAAAAGAAAAGTAAAATGGGGTCTATTTATATGGGAGCAAAGATTGAATGGCGTTGGGATTGAGAGGGGTTAAACTGTCTTTTTTCTCTTGCATGGAAAAAACATTCCAGCTGTGGTTTCCACCACCAAAAGCAGAATTTCACTTTTATAAAGGATTCTGAAAATTGCACTCACTTATTTTACTAAAATCACGTCACTTATCCTGATGGGATCAATGAGGCATTAGACACATGAATAACTAAAGGTTTGAGAGCCTACGTGCCTATTTATTGTAGCACCTTCTGTGTCCTTAGGGTTCACAAAACCCCATCCTGTTCTTGCACAGCAAGGGAATTGGTTTCCTTATGACATGTCACCACTCTTTCAGGGAGATGCATTGCATGCATGCACACAATTTAAAAGATTTGAAGGAACAAGTCTTTCTGGTGAAAGCAATCTAAGGTGTCCTGTTTCCATCATCACAGTACCCCCTCAGACCCCCAAATACAGTTCCCCAGAGAAGCACCTCACAGCTGGCCCCACACAGAGGACTGCTGCCTCTTCCTGTGGGCACAGCTGGCTGGGGACTGTACAGGGACAGCCTTCCCACTGCAAGGAAGTGGCAGTGTCTGTCCCAAGGCTTCACTGCCTGCCCTGGCTCTGGCAGAGGTGCCACAGGACATGCTGAGGAGGAGACAGCCCTGCTGCCCATGCGGGTGCAGGCAGGCAGGGGACAGGGGGAGCAAGGGAGGAACCACAGATTTGTCCTTCACCCCTGAGTGCTCCATGGCCGAAGCCCATGGAAGTGTCAAACCCAAAAGCATCAGCACAGTGCCTGGCATTTCAGACATACAAGCCTGTGAGAAACTCTCTGATCAGCTGCATCCTGAGCCTTCAGTCCTGGGTGCCCCGCAGTGAGATGGTTTGTGGACACAGCTTGGGGCACATCTGGCACATCACATCTTGCCTCCCATGGGTGGGCTGATCATGTCTTGGGGCCATGTCCCTTTCCAGGCCACATTCCCTCTCATTGCCTGCACCTCTTCCAAAGTGCTGTGGGGCCACATTGCCACCTGACATTGCCTGACACCCAACCAAAGCCAGATGGTCCCTTCCACTCACCAGGCTCACACTGAAGCTCCTTTGGGAGGCTGCCCCAGCTGAGGAGCAGAGCCTATGGGGACGGCCAGCAGAGCCTCCCTAAAGCCCACATGTGAGTGCTGGACAGCTGCTGGCTGCAGCTCAGCATCACAGTCCAGCTGGTCCAGCTGCCTCAGTCAACAAGATTTCTCGCCAGAAAAAGGTGATTTTTAGAACTTGAAACTTTTTCATGTGAAAATGGCAGTTTTGACAAAGGCCTTTCATTCTGTGATAGAGATAATCAAAATGAAAAATCTCGTCTTGAATCAAAATGTAAAGAAATTGAAAACTGAAACAGTTACACTTTCTGTTTTGACATTTCCCATTCAAAACTCCTCAGAATCCTTTCCCCGCTGTGTGAAAATGTTCCTTTTCTGATTTTTTTTTTAAATTTGTTTCACTGGGGAAAAAGAATTTGGAAATGCTGACATTTCCTGCAAGAGATATTTCAAGCTTTATCTAGAGAAGTTATGCCTACAAGTACACTGAATTTCTTGCACCCCACCCCACAAGTATTTTAGAAGACTTGTTGGAAAACAACAAATTTAAATAATAACATTCAAATATTTAAAGCAAGGTTAATAGGTTATATTTTTCTTTTGAATCCAAACAATTTTCTGGGATTTCAAATATTAAAAGGTAACCAGATTTCAAACCAATTTCACAGCAGAAATCCTTCCACAGAAAATGAGAGACCAGCTGATACAACTGGCAAAATTCACACTTTTAATTAAAATGATTAAACACAAGAGACCCCATTGCCTGTTTTATGTATAAAACAACAACAAAGTAGGGATTTATGAAAAAAAAATTGTATTTCTGTGTATCTTAAAGGAAAATACGATAACTGAATTTAAATTGAGGATTTTTTATGTGAGCTATTGATACTCTTTCCTTCTCCAAACTACTACTACAAATCTGAGACTATCCTACTTTTCAGATTTTATACCATCAAAGGCAATCTGCTGTTAGGCATTTCTCCTACAAAATCTATCTATGTATACACACAGGAAGTCTGTCGTACTTTCAGCGATATTCCAGCAGTAAATACAGCATGAAATGAGTATTTTCCTCAATGGTCAAAGGTATTCCTATTGCAAAACAAGTCACCTTTGAAATATTACACATTTGTAGCCTGCTCTCTTACAATAAGAGTTAACCAATAATTATATATCATATTTTATAATGCAGAACAGCTCCGGAATGAGTGAACAGCATTCAGGAGGAGATCAAGAGCAATACATATTTTGGTAATATTAAATGTACTTATAGTTTATTTTATAGTCAGGTTCCCTGCAAAAAATAATACCATATTCTGTGTATACATCTAATTCTTAATAAGCTCAGTATAGATGTCTTATTCATTTCCTGGGAAGCAATGTTCTTTACCAGAGTTATTTGTAAATGCAGTTAAATTAACATCTTCAACTGCTTTTACTCCACAATCATGAAAATAACTACATCCAGAATCATTTCACTTTAAAAAAAAAAAGTCATTTTAGTCTAAAGTTTGGCAAAAAAATAAACTGAAATGCTTAGAAATTTACATTTTTGTCACTCCATAAATCAAAACTTACTTTACATATTAGAACAATTTTTGTGAGAATTTTGGATCTGAGCTGATAACCTTTTGCCAAGTTTTAACGAAATGCAAATTGAAACATCTGAGATATTAAACAGACAATCGAGGTTTATGGTTACATCATAAGATTATTGCCCAGTAACACTGCATACTATGGCCCTGAAACACTCACAAGCTTTATGTATGCAAGCAACCCTTGTGAACACAAATATAAGTGCTAATATAACCTCATGGCATCGAGAACACAATGTTGTATCAGCAATTGACATGCAAACTGTTTTGCTAAGGGAACATTCCTCCAAAAGATGTAGGAGGGTGTATGTGTAGAAAAGGGCAGCGAGCGATGGCAGGAGCTTAATTATAGAAGCACTAATGGCAGGAGGAGAAGGCAGCGCTGCAGAGAGCCAGCAGCATTAGCTCAGAGTGGCCACAGAGGGCTCAGGCCCAGCTCCCCGGCCTGAGCAGCCCTGAATGGGTCTGCTGCAGTCATAGCACATGGAATTCTACTAGATCAGGATCTGACCTGCATCTGTAGTGGCTGTGTACAGACAAAAAGCCCACTGGCTGACAAAGAATGAAGACTTGGTCCCCGCCCTGCAGGTCACCAAGGAGCATCCTGGCACTAAAGTCTTCTCCTTCAGAAGCCCATGCTGTAGATGCACATCATAATGCAGACCTTATGTAGTGCCGAGGGAAGTGTTAATTAATATCTTTAATTGGTAGATACTACAGCAAGATAAGAACAAGTGGCTTGCTGGACATAAGATCTTTCCAGACACTGCATGTAGACTCAATTGCCCACACCCATACCTCGCAGAGGCAATACTGACGTGCTCCTGCTCAGGCTGGGACTGACTTTCCCAATAGCCCCCAGGAAGAGCTAAGCATGCAAATCTTAATGCATTCATGGCTCATATGAATTCATTCCCGGCCTCTGTGCTGTGGAACCTACTGAAAAAAAATCTGACTAAGGAGAAATGGTTCATTTTAATGGAATGTTGTTAATAATGAAGGGTATGCTATATTCAAACAGCAAGAAAGGTCTGATTTGAAGATAAAGGATTTGTCTGGTGTTCAGAGATACACTAATACCAAACACAGGCCCCTGGAGGGAATGACTGGAATATGGCCATCAGGTGAGGCTGGCATCAGTTTCAGAAAGAGGGTGAGGTTCCTGCTCCCATAGTGTTCAAAGCAGAGAAGGCAACAGCCTGTCCTTGAAGGGGTCCATAGTACATTTACAGGAGAGGTGCCAAGTGCTAAAAAAATAGATGCACTACAAACAGTTCACTGTGAGGTTATTAACAAGTGGATGCCCCCAAAGTCTTGCAGTTCAACTCACTAACCAAATACATTGGGACTAAATTGTAGGCTAAGTTTTCCTCTGGTAAAACAATGTTCCCACTCAAATTCCACTGTTCTAATTGCAGAAGCTAGAAATAAAAATACTTTCATTCAAGTAAGTAGCATTCAAAATGCTTTCAGCTGGACTTCATCCCCCAAAAGAAGCAAAGATGCATGAAGGATGTTCTGTATTACCATTTTTATTGGCATGATGGGCCAGGACCCCATAGGTGCTGTCCCACCACAAAACGAAGATGATTATCCCTACTTCAAATCATGATATTTTATTACAACAGTTTACAGTCCTTATTTAATTATCTCAGCATGCACTGCTTGGAGTCTGCAGTGGAATCAATTCATTTCTAGCAAGTATTGGGCCAAATTGTGCTTTTGCTCCCTGGAGAGGGGGTGGGGGTAAAATATACAGAACAGCTGGGGCCACCCAGTAGTTCAGTGAGGCACTTTGACAGCAGCAATGGCAGATACAAGCAGAAAACATCTTTAAAGAGCCCTCATTTCTTCAGCAAAGCCATAATTATATTCTGAACATTTTTCCCATAATAATTTTCATCCAAAAATTTGCCAAAAAAATTCATCGTGAAAGGCGTAGAAATCTACATTTTTGACACTCCATAAATCAAAAGCTTATTTTACATAGCAGAACAAAATTGCTGTATATTTTACCTCAACCGTACTGTCTTTTAGCATTACCTGCCGTATTTCCAGACTTGAAGATTTTTACATACCCTTCCACTGCTCCTCCTCAGACTTTTTTTAACATTCACCACCCTCTTCATTAAAACATGCAGTTTCTCAAAATCTACTCTCTTGAAGCACAATATGGCCCTGGGGCTGAACCAGCTTGGGTTCTGCTGTGATGCTGTAAGGCAACCCGGGATGCTCAGCCGCCACTTCCCATCCCTCCCCTCCACGCTCCTGCTCAGCTATTCCCAGGTTAACAATGTTCCCTGTACAGGTTAACTCTGCTCCCTTCTCCAGCCAAAGGTGCAGTAGATCTTTTGTGAACACACCCAGGGTGCAAATGAGTGCAGATTTGACTTCCAGCCCTGCCACTTCATCTGGGGGGCAAAAAGACTTCCATTGGGGAGGATTCATTTAGGAGCATTCATTCCAAGAAGAGGGATGAGGAAGCCCTCATTTTGTGTTAGTACCTAAAAAAAGTTTCGTTTTCAGTTTTAACCTGGATTTCTTTTTTAAAAAATCAGAATGAGTCACCTTCTTATTTGATAAACTGGATCATATATTCATCTAGTCAAGCCACAACCAAACCAAGCCAAAATACAAGTAAATCTGAGAATAACAGTGACTTTCAAACAAGATCAAGCTGGGTTTGATTTCTGTTATTTATCAAGAGTTAAGAAACCTTGTTTGCCTGCACCAGTCCCCTGAGCCATTAACATTCGCATTGCACCACATTCTTGTAAGATTATGGGAATTTTCAGTTTAGAAAATCCAAAGCTATCTGTAGCTGAGCATATTTAGTTGCATTTTACAGTTCTATTTTAAAATAATACCACTACATCTGATACCCCGTAGTTGTCTGTGACAAATGTAATATGCAAACATCTTCCACTGCATAAATGGCATAGGCATGGAAATAACAATACGCAGAATGTCTAACGCCCATTGTCTGGAGAGCAGTCTTAATGTTGCTGAGTTAATGAGTGAAATGAGCATTGTGGTCAAAGTGTCACATAAATAATGGTTTCCATTACACAAAAAAACTGTGCCACCACGCCCTGGCCATCGCAAAAAGCAAAGCTCTAGAGGTTTCCCACAGACAAATACATAAACCAGTGCTGAATTTCTCCCCTTTCCCCTTCTGTGAGGCAGCTAGTTTAGCGGCCTTTTTCTTTTTGTAACCTATTTTTGTGACAAAATGCAGTTAAAACATTATGCGGTTTTTCTATGAACAGGAGTGAAATGCAGTCACTGTAGACCAGACTCTTCCCTGGTGTGAAGGTCATCCACCCAAGCTGCTGAGTGGCAACTGAAGCCATTCTCACAGAGATATAAATTTCTCTCCCTCTGTCTGCATCTTTTTACCCATACAAAGCAGCAATGCCCAAGTCCTCCCTGCCTAGAGTCCTGAGCTCTGCTGTCACACCTGGGACAGAAAAGAGGAGTACGTGTGTGGAGGGACATGAGCACCAACAAATGCTTGGATGCAATTCCATGTAGCCATGGTGCTGCTGCCAGGGATGTACTAAGGATAGCTTTCAAGCACGTTTTGGAAAGGAAACAAAACATACACAGCCGAGCTACAAGCTGCAATAACAACAACAGTCAGAGGAGTATAAAAGGCTAAGCATTTCCCAACTCTGGTCAGACTAAGCACACAGCCTTCCTCCAGGCACTGAAACCAAGGTGGAGAAGAAAAGGGAGAGCTGACCAAGCTAACCTGGGAACTCAGCCTTGCATAAAACCAGGCTCCCAAATTACCAAACAACAGGCTGTTCTCCTACTGCCACAAGCACAGAAGTAGATATTTCTTTCTCCCAAAACTCCTAAAGAAGCGTGAAAATTACACTAAAAGTCTTTGGAAAAAGCTACATGCAATTTGTCATGGGCTATCTGACATCCGGCAAGATGTATAGGCAACCTCAGTTTTTTACAAAGATACAGGGGATAGTCTACAAAATGGTCAGTTGTTTATCTAGGCTTCTGTCAATTTTCTGTAATTTCCTAGTGTGTTTTTTGTCACTCAGGATCTGCAAAACAATTTAAAGAGAGCGAGGTGTTCTAATGCCACTGAAATCAGAGCAGGTAGGTCTCCAAGCACCTTGAGCACATCAAAAAGTAGGAGGTTTCTCCTGCAGCCACTCATGGCAGTTCCAGCCTGACTGGTGCTGGCTGTGGGCAGTTCTACTCTGCTACATTCACAGTGTCCATCTCAAACCAGGGTGAGCTTGCACAGAACCTGAGTCACTGCTTGCATTCCACAACAAATACATGCCTTTTGGCTGTGCTGGCCCTGGTGACTCCTGGGTTTATGGAAGGCTCAAATGAAAATCAAGTAATCCATTCCATCAAAAATGAAAGTAACAGAAGGTGGGCAAAAGCAATAAACTTTTCCTTAATAGGACACTCCTCATTTTATCATGATGTTCCAGAATTACTTTTGGAGCACCTGGAATTAATAACCCTTGTTTAAACTGCAGTAGCAGCTCTAGGAGCTTCGGCTGTAAGTCAAGACCCAGGTCAGTTTGCTGATGTCTGCACCAGGAAATATCACAGCAGCTTGTCCTTGCTTCATTCTGTTTACAGTGTAAGTCTTGAGTGAAAGACAGATACAAGCCCAGAAAGAGGGAGCACAGAAGATGATGAGTGAAGATTGGTGTTACAGTGCTGAGCTGTTCTATTTCTTTTCATCAACTCAAACATCTGGAGCTTTTTAAATGTTATTTTCTTTCTAGCTGTACAGCATACTGATCTGTAGGGTAGGACTCCCTCTGTGCACGTAGCTGGAGCAGTGTGATAAAGATTGTTTGAAAAGTCTTAGACATGCAGACTCCATCAAAGCTGCCTCCTTCTTAAAGTGAAACGCAAGCACTGGGTCTTTTTTGAGGTGAATTTGCTCAGCACACAAGTTATTTGAAAAGATTGTCCACTGAGAAATAATTTTATGACCATGACAGTAGACCTGACAGCAGAAATATCAGAGACATCCCTAAAGAGAAAGATGGACTTCTGTTTTCTCCAATTTAAAGGTGAGCTTCTTTAAGATAAAATGTATAATTTTAAGGACACAGCTTATCTACTTAAAAAGAAAATATCATTTCTAAGTGTCATGTATGCTGTATATTTGTTTGAAATAGTGTGGTTTCTTCTGCCTCATGTTCAATTTCTGTAGCTGATTTTTGTGAGGCAGACTGAAGTATCAGACTCAGCTGTAAGGACTTTAAGATCCATTATGGAGCCACAATACACATCCAGAACTCATTTAGATGTGACTCACCTATGGCCACCCTGTGACTCCGGTCACGGTGCAATGTATGGTGACATGAGAGAAGTTACACTGCTTAACACCAGCAGGCAAAACCTCAAACCCCATCATATTACTGCTGAAATCCCAGGTAGTGTGGCAGCTGCTAGACTTGAGTGAGTTGTAAAAATGCAGCATTTCCTGAGGCAGTGGCAAACCTGGTTGGTTTAAAGGGTAGAGCAGACACCTTGAAAAGATGGGAAGAACTTTGTATTTGCCAAGTCCTGTCCCATGGGTATGATTAGGTGGCATGATGAGTCAGGCTCTGCATACAGGTTATAAAACCATGCTGAGTATGAGTCATTAGCTCTTCACTTTATTTCTGGGCACATTTAATCACTTCTTTTGCCCATGCACCCGCTTCCTGCTTTGCTGGCTTTTGGCAGCACACCTCTGGGCTGAGATACTTTTAGTATGTCTTGAAATTGTACGGAAATGACTTTCAAGTATTTTAATTAACCAATACTAAAATACTAAACCAGTTCAGGAGAGAAGATGCAGGCATGTGTACTACTGCTTTATGCCAATCAAAAATGGATTTGATGTTCCTAATTTCATCCCCCATGACTCTCAGAAAAGCGTGGAACTCCATGTTCCACCAAACACAGGCTATAGAACAGTGTCTTCATTTCAGCGGGGGCTATCAAGCACACCACCAATGCCAACACAATATTTTCACTTGGGTTTAAAACATGTAACTTCAACTCATAGCATATTTTTCTGATATGAGGTCTGCTCCAAATAATGACTAATAGATTATCAGAAACTAATAAACCTATGGAAACATGGAGAAGACAAATCATTCAAGGAAACCAATAGCTCAGTGTTTCTTCCAACCCAAGAACTGAAGATGGGAAAAGTACCAGGCAAGCCAACTGGGTAGGGAGATCCAAGCAGCAAAGCAGGAACAATGTTTGCACACAAAGCATAGCTAACCTAGGAACTGCTCACTGTGGAACTTGAAAGTTAAATGGGTTCAGAGAGATTCATGAAGGCTCTGACCAAGTCCATTTTTAGCAGGAGGAACATTAGGAGAGAGGAGATTAAATCCAGCCTAACGTTCTGGGTGTTTTGGTTTACACTTGAAGGGCCTCATGGGGTTGGTGGTTTCTCTGGCCCTGCATGATGAGTATCAGCCCCCTTCTCCCAGGCACCATTTCCTGCCTCTTTTTCTGAAGGCTTGTATGGGCCCCATTCTCTGGAGATATGGAGAGGCTGATGCTTTAAACAGCCCCTGCAGCTGGGATCCTTCCCAGCTCTCACTCACCCTTGGAATCTTCCATCTCCCTCATCCCATGTGCTGTGCCACAGATGCCAGCTCCCAGCCTCTAGACATCAGAGCAACGCTTCTGCCTTCCCCTGCCCTTCCACCATTGTGTCCTCAGTTCCAGAGGACTCAGGGACAAGGATAACTTTCAAACAGAGCTTGGCACAAAACAAAAAACTGGGCCTGCAGAGCGCTGCCCCAATGGGCACTACTCCAGGCAGCAGGAGGCTTGGTAAGGCAAGCAGGAGGGGCACAAAGATGATGGTGAGGAATTATGGTGAGGAAGACAGGTTTTCCTCATGGCAGCTTTCTGGAGCTTGCAGTAGTTGTTGCCTGGGATTTGGGCTTCTCATTCTGACAAACATTCGGATAGTTCAGCACTCTGTTCACTGCAGCCCCTCAGCTAATGCCAGGGTTTCATTGGAGCACACAACCTGACCATAAACAAGTTGCACCACATATTTACCTTCTTGTTACAAAGCCCAGTCAACAGCCTTTTCTAGACCTTATACTGTTCTGAAGGCCTTTGCATTACTTGAGAAGTACGACGTACAAATTAAATATTTTGGATTCACATCATAAACTGCTAGAGCTGCTAGTAAAGTCTTTTTATCTGATCCTAGGATCTAGGTAATATGGATTGGGGAATACTGTAGTTTGTTTGTGGGCATGGAAGTTAATTTTAATCCAGTTTTTATATCTGAGATACTGTAAATGAATATCTTCAACTTATATTGCCCATCGTAAACTTTTTTAACCTGTGAGTCATTTTCAAAATAATAAACGTAACTATTCCATAAAAATATCTCAACACAGAAGAGCCAGAAAAGTGAAGGACATGAACAGATGGCACATCAATCTTCTGCATTTATACAATTTGTTTTTTAATGCAAATAGTGTGGGTTGCCTGCTCTTGCCTTGGATATTGTTCCAAAGACGAGCACATTTTCTTATCTTTCTGGATCAATGTGACATTTGCAGTTATCATAAAGTGGGAGCCCATTTAATGATGTTAATGCTTCCTTAATGTAAAAATAAAATCACCTCCTTTATAAAAGCAAACAGATTAAAAGTCCCAAAGAGACCATTGAAATCTGTGACATTTGCAGTTACTGGTGCCTAGATGGCTTGATTATACATAGGTAAAAAAAATATCTTAAAAGCATTGTTTATGCTCATTAATCAGAACATTAAATAGGAATGCTGGAGTCTCCCCAGCTAGAATCAGTTTTAAAGATGTATTAATAAAAAAATGGAGGCAGCATTTCATGCAGCCTGTTTAGATCTTTCAAAAAACCCAAAAAAGTGCAAACAATCAAACTTATGGCCTTATGGCAGCTTGGTAAATCTTCAGACCCCAGATGTAATATGTGGCCTGCATTTTTATTTGCACATATTGGAAAGTGACTCTGCCAGCAGCCCCTGATTCATGCCTGTACCATTCCCTCCACGGTGCCACCAAGCAAGTGGCACATCACTAATATTTCTGTTCTTGCCCCTGGGGAAAATTTGAATCTTTAATTTTTGTGCAGGCTTTTCAGAGGAAGAAAAAACCCAAACAAAACACCATCAACCGAAACAACCTTCTCTTCTGTTCTGAATTATTGCAAAGAGATAAATTAAAAATTATTGAAATATGTCACTTAAACTATTCTGAGTACAGTATAGCCTACAAGTCACAGATTCACAGACTCACAAATTTGGCTGGGGCTACATTACATCTCTCTAGTTCTAACAGGAAAGAAGTAAGTAAATGGTGTGAACAGCATAATATATTTTTCATCAAAAATATTTTAGAGAAAAATTAGAATTTTTTTTTTTTAAAAACCCAACATTTTTGCATTTGTAATTGTTTGAAATACAAAATGTGCTGACAGCTTCTGTGGAAACTTAATTTTGAGCAGAAAAACCAAAACCCAAATGACCCCTTTGAACTCCACCCATGATTTTGCTCAGGACAAAGGCCACCACTTCTTCAGGGAAAACAAGGAAGCTCCACATGCCTTGGGAAAGCAGCAGCAATTGCTCCAACAGCTCCATCAGGCTGGAGACAGGCCCACAGCCAACTGACCCCCAACACAGTCTGTGACAAATGAACTCTAAGCATTACTTCTTTTTAAAGATTTTATAGTGGAAAAGGGATGACTCAACAGGGTGGAGGAAGTAATCATAGAATAAGTAAGAGTGACAGGGTAATTCAGGCATTGCCCCGTGCACGCTGTCCCCAGCCACCTCTCAGTCCTCCTTTCGAACCTGCAGCTTCTCGTAGCTGCCCTTCTCCCTTTGCTGCCCAAAATCCAGCCCCAAAGAGCCCAGCTGCAGGGACAACTCACAGATGTGGCCAATGCTTGCCCAGTAGTGCACACAGGGTAGATCCTCACAGCCACTCCTCAAACAGTACTTGCAAAGCAGGTTAGAGGAACCCCCGAGGTGGTAGGAAGCCAATTTTATCCAACATTTCACAGATAAACACTCCTTTATTACTGTTTTAGAGGTGCTGCCCTCAGACACACACAACAGGGGGTCTGTTGTCATGGGGAACAAACCCCCTTTGATACACCCCACTAACTAGAACAGATAATGAAAAAAATGCCTTTTAATTCCCTGTCCTTCTCCTTCTGAATGAGCTGTTAAAAGACCAAGAAAAACTGTTATAGCGATACCATAAAAAGAAGAAAGCCCAAAAAAAAACAAAGAGCTCTCAGCTCCAGGCGTGTCCGAGGGGCTGGCAGGGAGAGACAGCGCCCACATGGGAAAGTTCTGTCACCCCATCTGAGATATCACTTAGTGGTGGCAGCTCTCCAGAGGCAGAATGGGTCCCACCTGTTTGCAATGTGTTTAGCTATTAATATTTATATAGTAGTTCAAGTGGGTATAAAAAAAAAAAAGGATGAAATTCATCAAATTTTATGTCATCTCTTGGTGGTGTAAAATAAAAACGGTTGCAGCAGGGGAAGAGGGGAATGGCTTGTTTTCTTGCCTTTCTGCAGAGCGAAATGTCGTTGCTCTCAAAATGTCTCAGTGCAGAGCAGTTGGCAATCACCTCGGTGTGATCCACACCTTGACATCCAGGCTAAATACCACGGTCATGGCCTGGCCCCAGATCACAAGGCTTTGAATAGCACCACATAAATAACACATTTATCAGCTCTGTGGCTTGACTTACAACATCGAAAAAAAAAGGCAGAAAAGATTCACACTGATGTGGAAATAGTTTTCTTAAGCTTCATTTACTGTGCAGAAAAAAAAAAACCACTACCAAAACATTTCATCTTTCATTTTTCTAAGAATTCATGGATTGCTGTAAAAATGAGCTCTAAGAGAAGGCCATCAACCTATGCCAAGGTGAAGAAACATCCAAGGGAATGTTTCTTAACTAGGAAAACACAGGTATTCCAGACAAAGTGCTGGCACTCAGTCCCTTTGGACTTGTTCTGCTCTCTATAAAATACTTCAATATTCATTGGAACAAGAGAGGGGAGAATGATTGACCACCCAGTAATAACTTTGCCATCATCCCTGATATGTATTTGAGGTGAAAGTAAATATTATATGTATTAAGAGGCTACTTTCAGCATGGGAAACATGGAAACATCCACTCTATGTGCCCCATACCACTGAGCATGGATTCCTTTCCAGGCAAGTAAGACTAAGGATGCTGCTTCAATAATTTAAGTCTTGCACATCTAACATTAATCTGCCTGACGTAATTAAGACTTAAGCCACTGAAGATGGAAAGGTTTTAATAGACAAAAAAAATTAAAATTCATTCATTCCAAAGTGAACACCTGTCTTTGGGCAGTAGCCTAAGTATTCACATTTTCTTTGCATAAATGGGAAGATTGCCTCTGCCTGAGAGGTGTGCCCTACACAAGGAGAAGGTAAGAGAGTTAGGTATCCAAACTAGATTTTCTGTTCAGTCTTGGGAACACCAACAAAATAATCTGGCCGAGGGAGCTTGGAAAATCACAGGATGGGTGACCGGGGTGGGACTGCTCTCCTTTCCCCAGGTATTTCTTATGCACCCAGTACAGAATGAGGAGGAGACGAGTTTCCTTCTCCTTGTCTGCACTCATCTGTAGCCTCCTTTAAGCTGATCTAATTCCCACACCACTCTCACCTACACAGAGAATTGCACCCAATAAAGGACCTGGGTAGAAAGCTGAGCTCTGTGGAGATCACAACCCCAGGCAGTGCCTCAGCCCACGCCTGCAGCGGGGCTGTGTGTAAGCACTGGAGCACTGGAGCTTAGTGCGTGGCACAAGCAGGACCCAAATCAGTCACTGTTACACCTCTCTCTTCCCTCTCACTCACACATGCACAAAACCCAAACCCACACAGCCTCTTTTGCACAACATTGCACAGTCCAGAGGAGGAAAATAAGCTGAAGAAACATTAGCAAGAAGGAAATTATAAATCAGAACGACACACAGCAATTGTAAAATGTTTAGCTGTAGCCATGCCTGGAAACCTTCTGAAAGCAAGTTAAGCTAGCGTATGTTTTGCTCACCTACTTCAACAACCAACAAGCTATATGTTTAAAAGTCACCACGAGCCCTTAATCATGACATTTAACTCAATTGCCTCTAGCATGTACTGCTAGTTTCCATTTAATCTTAATCCAAGCTCTCCAAGAACTTTCATTCCCATCAGCCTAATCAAAGTCTCGTTATTTGCTATCATCAGTTTTCAGCGTTAGATTTCGTGAAATCTCTATAAAGTTCTGTACACTCCCGTAGTAAATTCATTTTAATGAGCACTTGTCTCTGCCACACAGACTCACTGTATTGCAGGCATTTTAAAATCTGACTACCTTCCTTTCAGAAATAAAAACAAACATTTTCCTTTATCTCCAGCTTCAGTCCACTTAAACACTGTCAGAGTCTGAAGTTGTAAAAAAATTTTTTCTGTTACACTTTTTCTCACACTATTCAGCAAAAACTTTTAAAGAGCAGGCTTTTAAAAAATTTCCTCTTGTTGGTAGAGGGGCCATGTGAATTTCTATGTGTGTAGGTAACGGAGCACCTTGCTCTGGAAGCAGGGAGGATAGGGACATAGGGAAAAGTATTTCTGTCATTGTAGTGCTGCATTAAGACACAAGATACAGGATTAGTCTGCAAGGAAATCCACTAGCAAGTCAGCCAGCACAGGGACGGAGCTTCTGAAGGAAACCTTCTACCTGCCTTGTACCAACCACAAGCTCCAAATTCACCAGAATGTTGATTTGTTCAAGGAAAAGGAATTTAACTTTCTCACTCCTATCCTTAATAGCATTTTTAGCTGGTAAGTATGTCTGGTTAAGATGCAGGTGACTGAAAGACTCATCTCTTCAGGCTTTTGACTTAAACTAAGAGTATAAAAAACAAGAAGAGTCACAGAAAGTCTATTTTCTTTTAATGCTCCTAGCCAGAATTTGGGGGTCTGTGGCAGCACAGCACTATTAGTTGATTTTAGTTACACTGACTCTTCTTAACAATTTTGTGTCACTGATAAAAATGATCTCTAGGTAGTCTTCAGCCAAAGTTTCCTGTAAAGAAATACGCAAGTTTAAAGAAGGCAGTCCCATGAAAGCACAGAATCCAGTTGTTCTGTATTTCAGACACTGTGTGTACAAACTGCAACCTACTCAGATGGAGGAAGGGGTTGGCTTGCTCCTCTACAAATGCACCTTGGATGCTTTCCTGAGGACAAAGATCTGCAGCAGACCAAGACAGACACCATCACTCCTCCTTCCAATGTTTGGAGCCAAGTGGCACATCTAAAAGGAAAATGTGAGCCTAAGGAAGCCTCCAAACAGTAGGGAAGGCAGCAGGCAGTCTCATTCTTTTCTTCTTCATGCATGCACTCAAGACTGGGGAAATGAATATTTTTCTTTGCCTTTGACCCTAAAGGGGAAAAATATCCCTAGTTTTGTCATCTACACGTTGTAATTAATAGCCTTTTGTATCTTCAGGTTTCAGTTTTTATTTCCCAGTATCCCTTGCATTTTGACTTTGGATCAAATCTAGAGAAAGAAGACCCACTTCTAGTAAATGGATGACAAAATTCCTCTCTGGATCTGTCAGGACAACTTGACTGAGAACAAACTGTTGCTACTGGCCTGTCAAGAGCTGAGTGCCACTTTGATTTACCCCAGCTCTAAAGTACAAATCCCCAGGTGAAACAAATGCAGACAAAGATTTCACATGCCTCCTCATTTAGTCTTAGCTTGTTACTTGTCCCTGTCAGAGAGATCAAGGAAACTGACTGCTGTTGACATGTTTATCAGAGAAAAGGAAAAAGCTTTACCTCCACGAACAGCTCTCATGCATCACTTTTACACACATGTGAAATAATTCTTTATGAGATAAAAGAGAAAAAAGTCATGGTCAGCATGGTATAGAGAACAGACATAAGGAAAGCTGACTTATGAGATGAGACATATTTTTAATGCTTATGCTAATTTTCAGTTAAAATGTTCTTCTCCATTCCGAAGAAATAGAATTGGGTAGGAAACAATCTCAGTAAGGAGCATCAGATTAAAATCACTATTACTTTATCCCTACCCACCCTAAATTCAAGGAAGGTCAGGTCTGAATGTGGATCTAATTTATTATTAAAAAAAAGTAAAAGCCCTCTGAGCTTTTCATATCAGAGAAATTAGTAAAAGAATATAATCAAATAGGAGATCAAAGATACAAGACTGCAAAAGTGAAACTGTAGGTCCAATCAAGGTCCATCTAGGTTGTCACTTAATTTCTCAAAGGAACTGGTAGTGGATACCAAGCTACATTAGTACCATTTCTGCTTAAAGAATATGAGAATATAGGATTCAATTTGTATCACTGCCTGGCCACTGAGACACTGTCAATTCTAATTTATGCCAGCAAAATGCCAAATCAGCCTCAAATTTGTTGCAATATTTTCTTTTTTCAAACTAATCACAGTCTTAGGGAATCAAGAAATCAGACACATGGAAGGAATTGTTTTTCCATTGCAACGCTCCAACCAGAGCACAGCATGCACATCTGATATTGGGACAGAAAAGGCCAGATGCTTCCCCAATTGTCATCCATTCCACTACCTTCCAAAAGCATCCCACCAGCACAGACTCTCTCCTCCCACTTCTCTCAGAGGATACACACAGGAGCATGGCCGAGGGCAGGGAGCAGGATCATGAGTTTGGAAAATCTCTGCTTCTGCCCTCTGCCTCATAAGCTCTGAGAGATAAAGGCACCCGTAACCTCAGTAATGTAACCTCAGTGATGCTGCCTTTTCTGGGCTCATGGATTCACTTCTGCAGCCATGCCAGCAAGCACTCAGAACCCTTTTTCCTTGCCACCTGTGTCTGCTCTGTGGTGCACAAGAGACACCATTAAACAGCCACACATACTACCATTTTAACATGTTTAAATCAATTCCACCTCCATTCAGATAAGTGTTGAAACCCCCGTGTGGCTGGCAATTCCTAGAAGAGGACAGATCTTTTCCAAAAGCTAGGCTGAACTTAAAGTAGATACAAAATAATACTAAAGATTTTCTTTCTCTCTCTCCCTCATCACAGCCCTAAGATTAGCATAAAAATGTGCTATCCTAACTAAGCAGTCTGTTAACTGATAAGCTATCAAAAAATCATCTGTTATTTTTATAGCTCAAAGGCAGATGCCATTCCAAGAACCAGAGTTGATTGAGTAGGATTTTTAGTGCTTCGTAGATTTATCATTGTAAACTTGAGGTATTTTAAAACAGAATGATTCAAGTCTTGAAATATTACCTCCAGAACAATCAAGCATTAGGATTTTTGCTGGTCTTAAGTTTTATCTGGGATGAAATAATTTAATCTCACATCATAAAGAATTTGAGTAGTGTCTTAATGCGTGCACTAAAAAAATCTTTTCTGCATTACGGTCCAAACCGATGTAATTACTCAAAAGCATGGATGTCAAAGCTTCCCAGCTCCTCCTGCAGGGCCCCCTTCTGCACATTCTGTTCATATCCCCCTCCTCTGGAGCATATTTGGTGAGGACCTCAGACAGTCAGTTGCAGTCAGGCTTAGTGTATCAGGTTTAAGGGTTTAATTGGCTTGGCACTGATGCGCTGCCCTGCCAATATCTGCCCGATGATCCTGCTGTGTGCTGTACAGAGCTTTTATTGCAAAGCTGAAGAACACAGGCCACTGCAGGAAAGGCAAGGCACAACCAACATGGGCGGTGCACAAAGTAAATCAAGTATGCTGAGATTTTCAATAGGAGGGAGGATGGAACGAGGCCAATGTGCAGCTCACAGGAAGAGAGAGGAAAAAGTGGAACAACGCTAATCTCGCCTCACGTGTGATATGGCCGCTCTATCAGGAAAGTATGTATCACTGTGGAGAAGCAATCAGCAGTGCCAGAGGATTGGAAAGCTCCAGTGAAGGAGCTTCTCCTTTCGTAATGAGAGACAGGTGCCAATGGGAATCAAAAGTCTGCAACCAGTTATTGAGATTAATATTAAACTTTTGTGAGTTCTACAAGCATCAAGGCATGGGCAGACTGGCTTTCCAGGGCAGCTCTTCCACATTTTATACCAGTCAAAACAATTAGACATACCTCCAAGCTGATGTCCTCAGAGAAAGAGGCATGACGTTACCCCCAAAAGAGAAATAACAGGAGTGTCATAACATGCATATCACCCATTTTCAGAGGAACTTGCCTCTGAAATATTTCAGTGCTTACACCAGCACAAGCTTGCATAGTTGGCTGGGATGAACTTCCTTTTTCACCAGTTTTTACTCAGTTCAGGGTTCCCCGCACAAGAAAATAAATCACTGCAGTCTGAAAACCGACCATTTTTTTTTTCTTGAGCAAGAAATGCTCAACCAGCCGAAAGAGACAGCAAAGAGCCACTAAGATACAGCCTGACAGAGCAAGAATACTTTGTTTGTGTGTGTTGATTCCATGCAGCTGACATTTCAAAATGCCTCATAATTGCTCTTATCGCCAGTTAATCCCAGCACAGGGTCTCTGGCACTGATGCTCTGCACAGTGACACAAATGCATGTGGCTGGAATACACTGCTGGGATATCTCTGCAAGTTTCCTGAAGAATTCCTGGTTCCACATGCTCCTGACTCCTCCTGCAGGCAACTGAGCTCCTCATTACACAGAAAATATGCACCTTTCCCAAAGCACATTATACTTTACTCCATCATTCCCTTCAGGGACAGAAGGGAAAAAGACTTAACCAGTACTAATATATCTCCCTGAGTCTATGGGGCATCCAAACTGCAGTACCCTCCCTCAGCTAACGTGCTGCCCCTGCACATTATCCCAGGGGGATCCTGCTTTTGGCAGACCCCAGGGAAGCACAGTAAGTGGCTTTTCCAACTGACTGCTGCACAAAGTGCTGAGGTTTCAGGTGCCCTGCTTCCCTCTCCCCCACACAGTGGAGGTTCTTGTGTACTTGAGGAATATCCATAGCTTTGGAAAGAGGAATAAACACCCTGCTAGTCATTTTTTCCCCGGAAAAGATGCATTTCATCATGCAGAATTCTTGACTGCCTTTTGTTGCAGGCATAAGCTCACCCTGTCCTCGTTCCAGCCCATCCAGAAGTTGTGCTGCTGTGGTTACTACAGAGTTTAGGCCCATTTTGTGTGTTCAGAAGTGGGACAGGCAGCCCAGACCACAGGGCTCCCCAGGACCTGGCAAGCAGGGACAGGATGCAGAGCACTCCACTGCAACATCCCAGCTGGCATCAGGGTGGCCTGGGGAGATAATCCAAAGGGGAAGGAGGCTCACACTAACCTCTCCAAGCTACCCTCTGGTAAATATTAGAAAAGCCCAGCTACTTTTTGGATTTTCCAGATGTCATACTTAGCAAAATTTAAAAAAAAAATCAAAAATACAAACCATCTCCCTCCTCCAAGCTAATATAAAAATATCCACCTGCTTGTCCACACAGCAAAGACAAAGCTCTCCATGTAGTGGCAGAAGTCTCCTGAATGTATGATCCTCTGCTAACCCTCTGGCACTGCTGGCAATGGCTCCAAGGTTTCAGTCTCTTCAGAAGCATGTTAGATGAATTAGTTTGGGAAATGGCACCACATACTTTGATATGTGCTACCAAAGCTCTGAGTGAGCTACAGTGCCATCCTGGGGATTCATATGCCTCAAATAAATGAATTTTTTAAACCAAGCACAGCAGAACACTGGAGCAGGTTAAAAGCTGCTGTGTCAAAGCTGAAAATAGCATTAATGGTCCAGGGATAGCTCATGTTGTGCATGAATTTGCTCCATCAGTTTTTAGCGGCTACTTCCCTAACAGACCTCAGATTTTGCCAGCTATCTCCCAACAACACGGGCAGAGATGTTTTTCTTGCCCAAAATAGTTAAGTCATCAAACAGCTCTGTACTTACAAGGCCAACCTTTCCTAACCTTTCTGGCTAGACCAACTCCTGTTACATTAACCTCTGACCTCAAGTCTCCTTAATAGCAATATTCCTGGGCACTGTGATTTCCCTCCCACTGTGTTGGCTCAGGGATATATTTACTATCTTGGCTTCAGAATTTATTTTTCAACAGAAGTGGCAGGGACCACCCTATTCCACCCCCTCCTCATGCAGTACAAGTGAAGTAATTCTCAAGATATTATTTTACCCGAACAAATGTGCTTCAGAGTCTCCTTAGCTTTGTACGAAGCCCTGACTTCCTACCAAAATCAAACAGGGACCTGGTCAGATTTGAGATGGATATAAACAAGAAATGGGAGCCCATAATTGGTGATGGAAATCAGATAAGCCCCTTTTAAATAAAACCATTGATAGAGCAATGGGAACTCAAATTACCTTTGATTAAGTCTCTTAAGAAAATAAAGTGAGGGGGAGGGAAAGGAGGGGTCTGACTTAGTAAAATTACCCCCGTGGAGAAAATCATTGGGGCAGGAGTGGGAAGGAGATGGGTGTAGCTTGTCAAACTTCCAGGCTGGATGCAGCAGGGATGGAGGCAA
>NW_005054298.1:25837567-25853416 GCF_000277835.1 Geospiza fortis | reverse complement strand
GCGGCAGAAATGGAGCCAAGGAGAAATTCCTCACCCACCATAAGCCTTGTCAGTGCTTGTGACAGGGGCTCCCATTTAAAGAACCATGATAAGCATTTCATCTCCAATGCCCTTGTTATTCAGGCTCAGCAGACAGAGACTGTGCAGAGGTTATGCACAGAAACTCAGCTGAAATCTGATGGGGACGCACAATACCAGCTTTCTGCAGGCTTTTCTATCTAGGGGGTTTATCTCATTGCTTCCACATTTAAGTAAACCAAATTATTTCAAAACAGGACCAGGAGGACTGAGGAACTTGCTTGATGACCTCAGGGTGAATCACCTATGGATTTGGTTGTAAGCCTGCCTGGTGCACCTCTAAACAGGAGGAAAAAAACATTTTGTCTGGAGATCTGCCTGACCTCTTCAGTTAATCTGATTTTCTCACCATTTAATTATAGTTAACTGTAGTGCTGAGGGACTTGTAGATACTTTGTCCAATTGGGAATGAAATTAAATTTTTGGATGTATATCAGGCAAGATAAAAAGAATGACTTCCACAGTGAAACTGAAATAAGGAAAAAGAAGAAACTTCCTTTGTACAATGTATTATTTTTCAGTAGCCCTTTTTCCATTTCTGTGACGTGCTCCCTCTTCCTGCCTCTCCCCACCCTGAGAGGGCTTTTTATAGACTTTAAAAGGCTTCTCCTGATTCAAAAACTAACCTCAAGCTCAAAATATAAGTATATTCCAAAGGAGGACAAGGGTGGACAAGGCAGGTTTACTAGTGTCTCCCAAGAAGTGAGCTGATGCTGAGCCCTGGTCACAGCGCTGTCTGGGAGCTGCAGCCTGCTCAGGACCTCACCCAGGAGAGTCACCACTGCCTCCATCACACCAGCAAGAGGTCATGGGCTCACTCCTTACAAATCCATTCCCAGAAGCTGTTCCAGAGCTCTGCTAATGCTGAGCCTGCAGCAGCCATGACGCAGCCACCACACACTGCTCCACTCCCCGCTGGACTGAGAAGGGCGTTGAAAAAGAGTTGGTGTTTTACCTGCTGCCACTCAGAACACACCTGAAGCTCCCACCAGACTGAGCTGTGTATGTGAGGCCATGTGTTGTTTCCTGAGGGTTCAGTGGTGCTGTGTGCTGCTCCTGCTCGCAGGGTGAAGGGAGAGCAGCACACCCAAGGGAGCCAGCTCCTGCCCTGCACCACAGGGAAGCAGCACTCCTGGGAGAAGGGAAGGGCTGGGCATGAGCACAGGGCAGGGGCAGTGGCCCCTCTGGGCAGTGCTAGGAGCTGTGCTGGGGAGGAAAAGGCAGAGAAATGCCAGGCTTGGGTTTATTTTCATTTAGGGACACCAAGCAGCACTGAGACTTTCTTGAGCTAAGCACCTTATAGTCATGTGCAGACAGCCAGGCTGTCCCTGGAGATTCCTGGGGCACCTGGCTGCCCAAGGGAAAGCCACAGCAAGGGGCTGCCCATGGCTGCCCCCTGAGCCCAGGCAGCCTCAGCCAGGCAGCACAGCACACAGGCACAATTAAGGGCACACACGCTGCGTTAGATGTCAGAAGCTGCACTTCACACAGCACGCCTGGCTCTGAACACGATCCAAAGCCATGTCCTCGATGCAACCATGCTGAAGTCAAGGTCATCCCCCAGCCTGTCACCAAGGCACCTCACCCCTAAGCACAGGCCAGCCTGCTCCTGCGCTCCGAGCTTTGGATCAGGCAGCTCAGGACAGGCACAATTACCGCGCTACTGTAAGTAATACCTTCGGCTTAATTACAGACCAAGCCCCTATTTGCGGGTCAGCACTCTGTCAGGATAAATAAGCATTTTCACACAGTATTACATTTCTCTATTTCTTTTGGCTGATAATATTGGATACTGCCCAAGTCTGTCCCTAATGACCACAATAATCGTTCTTATCTGGACTCTAATCAGTGTCATATGCAACCTTATCACGCACACCTCTTTGTAAACATGCAGTGTTTAAACAAGTGTAAGGTCATAAGGAACTCTAATATTTTAAGCAAGTTTGTGATACACAAACTACTCATTTTTTTGAAGAATGTTTAGAGTTAAAACTTCTGATTCTGGAAAATCGAATATTTGGGGGCTATTGGATTGAAATACAGCTGCACACTAAACTGATCTTTATAGTGATGGATGGGTCCCTCTGTGCAGATAAAATTCAGATTTAAAATATTTCTTTTAATTGTTATTGTCTTTGTGCTCAAGGACTGATTGTGGGAAAAATGCCACTCTCTGACCATAAAAATAAAAAGAAAATACAATAAAGCAGTAATTGGTCAATGATGATTGAACTAACGACTTTACGGTGCCAGTCAAACACATATAATAATTGCTCTTTGGACTCTTTATGAAGGTACACTACTATTTCATAAGACTAATCCAGCATTATAAATTCTTCATTTTATATCAGTCCACCATTATCACATAAGCCTTATGACAAATAGCATATATTATTAAACTTTCCTATTTAGACATGATAAAAATGAAGGGTTATCTCCAGCAAAAGCAAATCAGATGCAGTTTGTCACCAAGATGGCAATTACTTGCCTTTGTTTAAAAATCTGCCTGACCAGGCTTTGGAAGTGTTGGGTGCTATGATGGGCCCCTCCTCCTGTGGCAGGAGGCAGGGAGATCACATCAAGTTCCAAGGACCTGCAGAGGTGAGCAGTGAAGGAAGAGACAGAGCTCACCTGTGCCCCTGCCCAGCCTCCTGCCAGCACAAAAGGTGAACTCATCCCTAGCCAGCTTCCCCAATCTGTGGATGTGAGCCCACAGGGCTCAGCCACCTCAGCTGCTCTGAGCGTGATGTATATATCCTCCCCTTTTGCTGAGGCAGCCATGCTCTGGACCCTGGAAACCTGGAACTGCTCTCACATCAGCCATCACTCTGGAGAGGCAAGGGGCTCCACCTGCCAGCAAGTGGGAGCACCTGGAGATGGCCAAGGGCTTCAGGGTCCAAGTTTCCTTGATCCAGCTGTGACCTGCTGCTGTAGCAGATTACTCAGCTCTCTGACTTCTTCCACTCCAAGGAGGAGCAGAGGGAGCTTTGTGAAACAACAGGGAGCATTTCCAGGTACCACAACCTGTTGGTGTCGTAGTTGTGCCAGACGGGCCCGCTAAGATCAGGGCTTGCCTGTGCTGCCACTCAGGTGGGTCCCCACCCTTAAGCACTGCCAGCACAAGGACACGGAGCAGAGAAAGGAGAGCACCAAATCTGCCACCGTCTGTGCACAGAGCCAGCGCAGCTGAGGAAAGGCAACAGGCTGCTGAGTTCCTTTTGTTGCAGGAAGGGAAAGGAGCCCCTCTTTTCCCTCAACATCCCAATAAAGGATTACAGACAGGCCATGAATTCTTTGGATTGTTAAATGCTCCCACTACACATATTTTACTTTTTAATTTTCTTTTTCTTAAATGTAGTCTTGGAAGCATATCAGGAGAAGACTGCAATTTAATTTGCAACATTAGGATAAGCTCCTCTGACCATTCTCTGAAATTGTCAGGGAGCCCTTGCTCCCTGTCTCAGTTCTGCTCTGTGGGATGTGCTGAAGGAACTGGTGTCCCAGTCTAGCAACATCGTACTGTGTCTTTTCCCTGTATGGTCAATTTTTAGACTTCACAGTGTCTGTCAAGCATGCTAATAAAGTTCTCAGTGATTGTCGACTAAACACCCCCACAAAGGAAGGCATTTGCTCTGCACAGCAGTATTCAGTCCTTACCAGCAAGCAGGGCCATCTCTGCCCTCCAACTCAACAGCCCTTTTGGCCCCTGATGGCAATGTCTGGCTGAAGCAGAGTGACACAGGCTTGATTCAGCCAAGAGCTCTGTGCAGTGCCACAGGCTAATATTAGCGTGACCCTTGGCATTTTGGCATTATTGAGAAAACGATGCCAGCTCCCCAGCACAGACTCTGCTATGGTGAGAAGCCACAGCACACACAAACACCAGGAGATGAGAGACAAGCAGGCCTTGAATGAGAGGTGTACAGGAACACAGACAGGGGTTCCATATAAGAAAGCACACCCTTGTATGCTCCAAATTATGCTCAAAAATTAACAAGAATTATCAGATAGAGATAAAACAGATGATAGACATATAATGTGCTTGTATGTCAGTGAAATCTCTACAGGATCAAATTACACCATACACTTTGCATGTCCACTAAAAATACATAAGGGAAGAAATTAACAGAATTCTTTGGGTCATGAGTAAAGTACTGAAACAATATTACTGCATCATTTGCTGTTAACCAGCATTGGTAATGTTGGGCTTACAGCCCAGGTTGCAATCACATCTCCAGTGGAAGGGATGAAGATACAAGCCAAAAAACCAAGGAAGAACTGGCAGTATAAGGAAGCTGAAATAGGAATTTTCATATCACAGCCACCACCGTGTGCTAGGCAGGAAGGATTACCCACTGTAGGATACTGCATGGGGCTGTGCTGCCTTGTTTACCACAGCCTGGGAGTCAGGGAAGCCGAGGTTGTAGGAAAGAAAAATCACACAGGTCCTGAGTGCTCTGGAGGATGGGTGTCCACAACCTGCTTCTGCTTGGCACACGGCACTGCTATTTTGTGCAGTCGTGCTGGCTTGGGGCAGGACAGCTGGCACACACACAGGCTGCATCCCACAGAGCCATGCCAGGGAGATGGAAGTGAGTCTTTGTAATTAAGCTTTTGTCCACTATATGTTACCTTGAAGAACACACAAGATCACCAAGTGAAAAATATCTCAGCCATGGAGCTCTGAAATTACAGATTTTGTCTTTCCTCTGTATCAGAGACTTGTCTATGTACATTATCCAAATGAGATCTGGGTACAACCACTGGAGTCAGCCCAGACTGTAGAAGACAAAGCCTTACAGACTTGAAGCATACTTGAATGACAACATTAGAAGTTACAGCTTTGGCTCTTGGGTCACAGCACAAAGTTCCTCACACCTGACCTTGACCTGCAGCTTCTCTCAGAGGAGAGAGGTTTGTAAACCTTCAGCCTCTGCAAGACCAAAAATAACTGCCCACTAGGAATTTTGAAATAGTAATTTCATCCCAAACTGCCATCAGACAACAATGCTATTTCGACACAGCGGATGTGGGCTGGGGCAGCACCCAGGAAAGCACTGCAGCCTTTAACCATGCTGTGCCCACCACACAGCCCAGCAGCTCTGGGCAGGGGCATGGTTAGGGGCTGCCCACTGGCATTTTAAATGGAGAACACTTACTGTTACTGATCAAAATTTATATTTGCTCTGTGCAGACAGCAGTCTCAAGCATCAAAGCTTCTGTTTCAACACTGTGCCAAAAGCCATAAAGTTTAAGGCTTGACCAAGCATTGATTCAGCACTAAAGCAGAAGCCTAGACTCTAGAGACTACTGAATAGCTGGATTAAATAAATACTTTAGAATACCTCTAGCACTGCTAATAAAAACTGGGACTAAAGAAATGCATAGATGGACCTTTGTTTGCTGAGTAGAGCTTTTATTTTCATATTTAATAACTATATTCACAATGGGATCTTTTTTTCTAAAATAACTATAAAAATAAAAACATTCCCAGTGAGATCCAGGTGCTAAATACAGATATTTTAAGACAGAGGTAAAATGATTTCTATTCGATGTTCGTTAACAGGGTTCAAGGGTCCTGTGAACATTTCCTGTCTTTTTTACAGAGAAGGAAGACAAAGATCAGAGGCAGTGAAAGGGCTGAGACAGGGACCTGAATGTGAGTTACAGCAGCATCTGTGCTAGCAAGCATGGCTTCAGCGTTTCAAACTCAGACATATTTCCCATGACAAATTAATCTGAGTTTCCTATCAAGCAGATATGAGCTGTGTTGCAGTGCCATACCTGCCCCAGGGCATGTGGGGCACACAGCATCTGCCTGCTCCTTACCTAAGCACAGCCTGATCACCTCCACAAAGAGAAAGACCAGACACAGCTGGAAATGCCCTCATCTTCATCCATGGTTTACCCATACCCTCTCCTTCTCTTAAACCTGCTATCCTGGAGCCATGTGATTCCCTGGAAGTAAAAATTAGTTAACGGATAGCATTTAAAGCTCTGGAACCAATTCTACTGGGAGTAAAAGTGTAGCAGGGAAGGCAGTGTGTGTTCTTGCAGACTTACAGTGAGGTTTAAAAAATTTCCTTGAAATCTCATCACTGTACATGTGGGATTGTGCAGATGATAGAGGACTATGAAGACCCTTGAAAGGTCCCAGTGCTAGGATCAGGGCAATATAGAGACAGCACCCAGGGAAGCTCACCAGTGAGGGCAGCTTGGATGGGGAGGGGGCAGGCAGTTGTATACTGCACTGCTTGGGATCATCTGGCTGAGTAGCACCGTCTAGTCCATCTGGAAGAAATAACTAATTATACCCCACCTCTATTTATGTCTAATTTTAACAGCAAATTTCCTAGGATATAAAACATGATCTGTTACCAGTCAGACTCCGTGCTAGCAAATGTCAATGAGCACTGTGTTGCCCTAATGCTAAATGGTTTTGAACGTCTCCATTCAGTGCTTTGGATTTAAAGAACAAATCAAATAATATCTTCTTGATTAGGCCATTTTACAAAGATAGGCATATTTTTAAATCTTTCTGGGGAAAGATTTCCCCCCAAATATCTGATTAAAACAAGTTATAGTCTGACTAGAGTGAAAACCAAGTTTGAGGTTAGGCCACAGAGGAGCTCTCATAGCTCCAGCACAGAAAAAAAAGATATCAATCAAATAGAGCTACCAAAAAATCCTAACAAAGTTTCTTTTTAAAGTTGCTTTACCTAATAAAGTAACTGACTGGACCTTTCTTCTCATAATATTTATTCATTGACAAAAACCACTTGGTGTGGCTCGGTTAGTATTCCCTTGAGATTCCCTGTTTTGTCCTGCAGGTGCCATCTTGGGATGTTTATAATTTTTGTTATCTGTGAGAGTGTAATGGGGCTGAGAGCTGACAATCTACCTACAATATTTCCATTCCACTAACTTTTTCCCCCCTAATGTCTTCATTATGATAAACTGATTTAAATTCTTTCATACTTTCTTTTATCACTGGATTGGACAATTTATAAGGCTTGAACAAAAGATCAGTAAAGAAATTTAATGGAAAGCATGCCAGAGGTGAATACAAGTAAGGCCACAAAGATTGAGTATAGTTTAAAAATGCTGGCTACTCCTGCCCCCATTAGTAAACAGCTGGGTTACTTACAGCTCAGACATGCTGCAAGTTGGGGAGGTGCTGCACTGAATGCCCTGAGAAGATGAAATTACAGTAATCAACTCTTGCGGTCAAGAAGTCCAAGGCTGCTCCTCATAGTTCCCTGCGGGATACAAAAGGATTCACCACAGCCTACACAAATGTCACCAAAAAAACCCCAATGAAACGTCAAAACACACCCAAACCCTTGGATATCACATCAGCATACAGCAAATTTCCAGAGAAAATGTGGGATCAAAAGACTAGTTAGGATTGCCAGATCAATGAACTGTCTCTGTGCTTCCCTTCTCACTAGGCCATGGAGCTGTGGAAGGAGTCGAACTGTGGTAGGAGTTCTACAATATTCCCACCCCATGCAGGATTCCCTTGGCTGGAGACAAATATGCTCCAATACCTCTTGCAGCTTAAATCTTCTAGAGTATCTTTATATATTGCCCACAGTTTAAAAAATACTGATGTAGAATAGTCTAGAGTCACAAAATCCATCTTCTGCTTCTAGGTGACCCACCTAGCTTCACACATACTATGAACACAGGGATTTGTGTGACTTTCTCCTAGGAGTTGCTGACATTTAATGGTACACGTGGTGCCCTGAGGCCCCTTATCTTCTCTAACATCAGGAGCCAGAGCTAGAGGCAGCTACTCATAAGTACAGCCCTTGGTGGTGAGGGGCTGCTGGGTGGTTAGAGAAGGCACCTGGCTGCCCTGTATAAAGAGGCCCTTTCCAGGATGAAATTCCTACACTGGGGAATCCCTGGTACCTAGGCAGACTTCAGATAGCAGAATAACGAGACTTTGGTCAGGCAAATGAGGAAACTTATTTGAAAAGAGAAGGCTTAGGGTCAACCCCTAGCAAAACCCCCTGTTCCTACATCAAAACTTAGGGATAATTTGGGGCAGAAATATCCCAAAGAGGACATTTACTCCTAGTTCAGTGTATCTCTCTTATCTCCTTCAAGTGGTATGTAAGGCTTCTCCTAATACACCTTTTAAATCCCACAAGCCAGTAAAACCTGAGTTTCTCACTGCTGAAGACTAACAGTAAAAGCATTCATGTTCTCCAGATGTATTTTCCTGTTTCTGCAAAGTTCTAAGATGCTTGTCACAGAGATGTTTCTGCTTGTCACTCACAACAGAAAATCCTGACCGAGAACAGCCTCCTTTGAGTCTACAAGAGCAGTACGGCTGCATGGAGAAACACATGGATAGAGCTGTGCAAGAAAAGGGAACTACAAGAGAGTGAAGCTAATACTCCATGATAACTGCTGCAGCTTGGACCACACAAGGCCAACAAACACGCACAGGAGCCCTGAAAATAACAAAGATCAAAATTAGCCCACTGGGGGATGTGGTTGGCTATGCTGTCTGTTTTAATAAGCTTAAATTTTAAAATCCAGTTAAAGGAGGCACCTTCTCCCATTGTTCAAAGGCATTTCATGAAAAAGAAATGTCATTAATTTCTCAGGCCCTGGAATCTGGAACACAAGCATGCAGCACCTCAGAAAGAAAATCAGGGAGTTTGCTTCTCTGCCCAAGCCTTTGCAGCCCCATATCTGTGCTGAAGTCATGCTTTATATAAGAAGACAGCAAACATCTGAAAATGTTTTCTGATAAACTTTTTCTCATTTGGCCGTTGTACAACTACTACATATTTTCATGGCTGAGCTGCTCTGTATCTCTCTAACTTGGGTTTTATTACTGTAGAAATATCTGGGTGTTGTATTTAGTCAGTGAATCATTTGAGAGCTCTGTTCTTCTGACTGGAAGACTGGTATTACTAAACCAAATTTTCTTTTGTCCTACAAAACTGCCCTATAGGTCTAACACATTTGGGTATCTTTAAATTTGTTGAGACCATCTCCCAGCACAAGGATCAAGCACCTCTGTGCTTCAGGGACTTCTGCTCACTCCAGAGGTGCAGTGAGGTCAGTGGCGCTTCACCCAGTTCCTGACCTCTCCTTTTGCTCCTGCCCCCCTCTCCCTTGCCCACCATCCACCTCCACAGTAAAAGGCCCCACCAGAGCCTTGCCAGAGCCATGTGCCCCACAGAGCACCTCACTGGTCCCTCATTTCCATTTCTTTTCCCCGTTTTGGGGTTACACTCCACTGTTTTGAACAACCTAAAGGAAGCTCATTTACCTGCTCCTTGAGCCAGGGGTACAGTGCAGGTAAGGCACCTTTCCCTGTCTGCCCCTGCAGGAGAGCCCAGAATTTAACTTCTGGGATTCAAGTGCAGGATTCAAGTGCCTCTGGGGGATGATGCTGCCCTACAGCAAGAAGCAGGGGAAAACCAACATGAAAGGAGCTAAACCTTTGTGGCAATAGTGTCTGGGTACTATCCTAGTGCCAAAGGCCCCAGGAAGCTCTCAGCTCTCCCTGCACCAGGCTGCAGGCAGCACACACCTCGTCTCCAAAGGTGGGAGATGACAGCAAAAGCAAGGGAAGGTGTCTGCACTTGCCTGGCTGTCCCCAGGACCCACCTCCAAAATACTTCAAAATCTATTCTGTTTCCATTGGCTTACTGAAACCCTCTAACACAACTTCCCAGAGCAGGGAGAAACAAGATTCTTTTAAAAATGGAAACGTCACAATACTTCTGACTTGCAAAAAAAGCCCAACAAAAAAAAAAATTATCATCAGATATGTTTGTGCAGCGAGCTCATTCTTCCCTTTCTATAAAGCCACAAAAGATATAAAATATAGAACATCCAGGGACCACATGAAAAGAATGTCTGGATCTGTTAAAATATAAAGAAGGCCCTACCAGCCAAGGGCAAAAGTTTAGCAACAATAAAAGTGTCTTTAGGGTTTTGTTTTTTAAATGCATAGAGAGAGGAAAAGAGTTTGTGGTCATGTTTTCCAGCTTTATGTATATTTGTCTATCATTTTAATATAAACAGGGTGTATTTATAAAGCCTGAAGAAATGGGAAACAGATTCACTGGTTCCTAAATGCCAAGAAGTCTCTTCAAAGATGATAAGCAATTAAAGAGGAAAGTCAATCAAACTTTTATGACACTTCTGACCAAGGGTTTTATTTTTATTGCACAAAATCCAATGTGACAACAGATACATACAGTAGCTGCACCCACCCGTCCTTCTGTTGTGAGGCGCCTGCCAGCATTCCCAGTAAAATCCCACTTCTGAAAGGAAAACAATGCTTGAATTCACGGACCCTTTGACAGAAGAGTTCTCAGCGCTTCTGAATATACTAATACACACAGGAAAGCACATATAGAAATGGATACACATGTCAATTGCCATATGCATCCACAAATACTGTCTTAGAGCAATTCTCCACACAGACCCTAAGGAAACAGGATCTGTTTTCTACAGCAAATACTCAGGGGAGTCCAGAAATCCTTCAGTAGCCCTGAAAAAATTAAGCAGAAATGGAATAAAGTAGGAAAACAGACAATGCAGCTGGTGCGTTATTTTGCACCAGCCCCAAATATTCAGCTTTCATAGTGGTACAGACAATTTTATATTGACAAGGCAGAACTTCAGTTGTCAGGTTTTGACAGGCCATTTTGGTAGTGAAGAAGGTTTGGCTTTTTCCTGGGAGAGGGGGAAGGGGGAGAGGAATGAAGGTGCTAATTAAAGACATAGTGCGTATTATGTGCCCATGGAGAGAAACTCGGAAAGTTTCATTAATGGCTCTTTTGATAAAGGATATCCAAAAATGGTGACTAAAATACAATGCAATGGGCAGCACTGTGTATTTTACAGAAGAGGGATGCTGCATACTTCAAAATGTATGGTTCCTATCTAAAATAAGCAGTTATAGACATTTTGGATGCAATTAATGAAGGATGTCTTTGAAGTTACAAGTCATTAAGTGATTGCAACCTATATATCAACTAGTCTGAAAACAAGAAGCAGGACAGAGTGCAGGAAAATGAGTAAAAAGCTTTTTGAGACAAAAATATCTTCTATTTTATTTACTTTGAAAAGAACCCCAACAAAATCTTGTGGTAACTCAACTGGTACTGACCTGGAGACCAGGGACAGTCCCATTGTATTACCTGTAGATGTGGCACAAACACACCCTCCCTGTATTTATCCTTTCCTTTGAGCACAGTTCTTTAGCTGGAAATCAGCTCAAGCACAGAAACCCTGCTACATACTGTAGCAGGAAGTAGGAAGTGGGGGAAAGGTAGGGAAAGGCTGTTTCAGCTGGAGTATGTCATTCTATACAGAGGAGAATGTTTCTGTATGACAAGGGGTGATTGTTAAAATACTCATTTTTGTGGCATTTCTCATCACTGCCACAAACTAGATCAGAGAATATCAGAAAACACTTGCTCAAGTGTTGCTACTCAAGTGAGGCTGCAGAGACCTGGCAGCTGGACCATCCCACACTGCAGCTCACCTTCCACTGACTGAGCACCCCTTGTCCTGCCTGCTCCCACTGCACACAGGGACCACCACATCTTACTGCCTCCTGGCTTTGCAGGGAAAGCAAGATCTGAGTTTTCTAAACCTCTTTTAAAAAACATTTAAATGGGTCTGTTCTAAAGTGGCTTGGTTCACTGTGCAGTTATTTTTTTCTCACCGCCTTCAGCTTGCTAGCTCTTGAGAGTTACCTGCCAGAATGCAAAAATTCTTTGCTTTTTCCTTCCTCACTTGGGGTGAGCATTCTTGAGGGAATGAAGTATTTACATTTTGTTCAATTTTGGCATAGATATTCTGAGCTCCATTTATCCAACAGATGAAATTCATCCTGGTGTAAATCCAGAGTAAATCCCAAGCAACTCTAGCAAATCACTGAAATTACTCCAAAATTATACAACATGTAGAATTTGACCTTGAAAGTGCAACAGGCTTTCTTTCCAGACAAGCTAAGCCCCAGTCCCTCCTCATGCCATCAGTCAGAGCAGCCACCTGTGCCCTACCCAAACAAACCCTGCAACCCACAGGCAGCAGAGCCACAGTTTGCTAGAGATGAACACCGCAAAAAGGCAACCAACAGTTATAGCTGAGGAACAGGGGGCAGGAGATATCTTTTGTTGTGCTGGTTTTATTGTAAGCTGCAAGTGATTTGTTTGTGAGGTTTTTATTTCATGCAAGCTCACACATCCCATTGCCCAACAAGGGACATGTTCATGTGCATTTGTGGACTGAAGAGCCTTTGGGAACAGTCAAGTTATCCAGTAGCTCCTGTCCCATGGAACTGTTCAAGCCAGAGCATTTCTACTCCCTCCCTTGGTGCTTGGTTTGATTCAGGAAGGCAGACTAAGTTAAATATAATGTGACGTGAAAAGTACTGGAGAGTATCAGCAATGAACTGATAAAGGAGACTGTCTTTCCTCTTAAACACCAGGAGACTGCTCAACATTGGTCAAGCAGAATTAATAATTCACATTGAGTAATCTGGAAAATTAGATCTCCTTCTGACTATGCCTGCAAGCAGCTTACAATTTGGTTTTATTCATTATTCTTGGAAACATCTAGGAATAATTTTTGGTCCACTTGAATTTCTGTGGCAAACTAATTCAGAAAGGGGAATGAGCACAGCTTTGGCCAATACAGTCCATTTTTTTTGTTCATTTTTTTGCGTGTAGCAGTCAGCTGACTATACTGTCAATGCTGAACTATTTGTTTGGCTCCCCAGCAACTGCTCCCTTTTTTCCACTAAGAAGGTAAAATGTGTGACACTTTCATATTTGGTCTGAAGTACCACAAAAATATACAGCTGTTTTCTATGCTTGTTTCAAGTTCTATTTAGCTGCAAGAGGAAGGTGGAAGGAAAACAGAGGAAAAGTGGTTTACTTTATGGCAGCCAAACCTGATATCATCTGGCCTTTCTTGGTGTCCTCCCTCCCAGGAGGGGTTTTTGCACAGAGCAGAGCTGATCCCTGATGCTCCCCACTTCCCAGCTCCGCAGGCTGGAGCAGCCAGCACCAGCTGAAGGGAAGAACAGGAGGGAGCCTGCCAGCTCTTTCAGAGCACCAGGATCAGCATCTAAATAAATGGGTCACACATGAAACTTCATTCTCTGCCGGAAGCCCAAACTAGAAACAATATTTCTGGCCTGATGTGAGTGACAACATCTCCAACTTTTGCTCAGTCGTGCTGCTACTGCATTCTTGCATCTTTTCTCTGGGGACTTGGCTCTCCCTTGCATACCAGAGACGCAGCAGTTTAATGTGGAAAATTGACCATGCTCAAACCAGACTGAAGGCCCAGGAATTAAACAGAACAAGCAGGAAAAATGAATCACCTTGAGTCTAAACATGACTCAGGTTGGGTTTCTGGACACAGATTAAGAAATAGGGGAGGGGGGGGAGGGGGAGTGCAGGCTGCACTTTTCTAGAAGATTTTGTGAAAACCTCGATGAGCACTTGCTAGAGATGGAATACACATGGTTGATTCCACATTCTTGCAGACAAGAAGATCTCTCAAGGTCTTTCCTGGCCTACATTTCCAGGATTTAAAAACTCATCAGAATAAAGGTTCAGGGCAATACAGAGCTGGTGGCAAATTGCATCATCCAACATTCTGATTTCAGTAATGAAAACCAGCACAAGCAGCACTACTGATGGAATCAGCTGAATTCTGAACTTCCTTGCTTTTCTGAGATTAGTGAACCCATAACGGTTCTTCAGACTTTTTTTTTCTTTGTGGTTAAATTTTTTATATCAAACTTATCATCAGGGAGCTCCTAGAAATAATAGCAAACATGCGTGCATGAGGGTCACACAACTGCTAAAATGTTAATGTCATTTATTCTCTCTGGATTCTGCAGTTCTCCTGACCTAAGAAGTTTGTGCTTTGGTGAACAACAACAGGGGAAGGTTTCTAGAACTCTACTAATTATTCGAAAATAAGGAGATAGTGTATTTTTCATTGCCTGCAAAGATACAAAACCCTGGACACACTAAAAGACAGCCACTGCCAGTCTGGAAATTCAAGTACTAGCAAAGCTTTTCCCTAAATATTTGGCATTTCTGAACAGCTTTTGGTTTCATATCATCTGAAGCCCTCAGCTTCCCACCAAGGTATGTTTCTGCTTGCAAGCAATGCCAGACAGCAACAAACTGGAGCTTTCTGTTGTCTATGAGGAGCTGGGCTGACCACACAAGTGAGTTCCCTGAGCACAGACTGCCTGAGCAGCTAAATATACCCCACTGACAATATCTCTTCCCCTCTCCAATCCTCTCCTGGGTGACAGCAATTAACCAGAGGTTCCAAGGAAGTCAGTGAATGTTTCTCCATCAGGGACCTTCACCTGTCTCAGGGCAGCCATCGAGCAAACTAAGCAACACCCACTGCTCTAAGGACTAGTGAATAGTGAAAGAAGAAGAAGGGAGAAAAAAACAAGGGGAAAATTATTTAAGTCCCTGACTTCCTAAGCTCAGGGCAGCAGAAGACAAGCTGCTCACCACCCACAGTCACATCAAAAGGGCCTCAGCTCAGCATCCAACAGGCAGCCAAGCAGCTGCCAGGGGCACCACAGAAGGGGAAGGGAGCACATGGAGGCACTGCATATTGTGGGAGGAAACAGTGTCCACCACCTACATATGATGCCCTTCAGCTCTTAAAACAAAAATAAAATCCAATGTACAAGCAGTCCACATCCACCTTTCCAGTGCCAGTCATAATTTTATAGATGTTACCTTCTCAGGACCACCACAGCTTTTTTTATTCATTTCTTTCATTCTAACATTTACTAAAAGTCAGGATCAGAACTCATCTCTAGGCATGTTTCTATTAATACAACTAGACATAAAGTTGGTTAAAAATTCCTTAAGTTTTACTAACAGTCATACACAGGCACACAAAGTGAACAAAATGAACATTTGGCAGTATTTGTGCTGCCCAGATTGAAATTAGTCTGCCCAGTCTGCACCTTCAGGCAATGGGGAAGGCTGGGATCCACTAGATGGAAACATGAAGTGCCTAAACCAGAGAAAATGTCCTCTGAGGAAAGTCTCTCCTTTCCTTCACTCTTATAAGAAATGTTTGAAGTCAGTCACTGTGAAACTCCCCAAAATCACACACACTCACGTTCTCCCCCCCATCTCCCACACAAAGGCTTTGTTTGTTATTTCTTACTTCTATCTTTACTAAACAAATGGAAATGTAGGAATCCATTTCTGAAGCCAAACAGTGCAAAGATCATTATTTTCTTCCTATCCACATCCTTTCAATCCCTTTGGTTTTTTTTCTGCTGATAAAAGTGAAATTATTTTGGTTTCTAACCGAAGGAAAAGAGAAAAATTAAACCAAAGCAGAAGCTTGTCACATAATTTTTTCCAGCAAATCAAAGCCATTTTTTTCAATTAAAAAATGTTTTGATGAAAAATTGCAACTACTTTTCAGTGAAATGGCTTTATAGTTTCCCTTAATCTTACAGAGACACCCACATAGGGGCTGCATTGTTTAACCAGCTGTAGCATCTCCTCTACAGTCCCACTCTGCAGAGCTCCTTGCTGAGCAGTGAAGATATTTATAGCCTGGATTCCCAGAAGGGAAGTCTCTAAGGTGCCACTAATTAGTTCTCCTAATGCAACGTTAATAGAAAGGGGAAACACATCTTATCTTGTGATTAACAGCTTTGCTGCTGTTTGCCATAGGAAGTAAGATATCCCATGAGTGTTACTCCAGGAAGGA